>NW_023045038.1:0-49994 GCF_011762505.2 Arvicanthis niloticus | reverse complement strand
TCCAGGGTACCAGAAAGAATTTTCCTACCAGGTAACCCTTAAAGGGAGCACAAGCATCAAAGGCCTGGGAAAATGAGCTTTTCTCTGTGCACACTCCTATCTCTCCCTCACTTTATGGTCTATCTGCCTTGCATCTGGAGCAATCGGAGCTTGATTACAGAGGATGAAGAAGTAAAGTATAAACAAAGTTGCAAAAAAAAAAAAAAAAACCGAGAACCTGAAGTTGGAATCAGACCTCTGGGATCAGGCACAGAAATCCCACTAGCTGCAGGAGCTGGAATTACAGGAGCTGGTGGGCTGCACTCCCAGAAACTGTGAGAACCTTGCCCCTGGAGGTTCTGGGATTTAGGAATGCCTGCTCACACCCTATACCACTCTTGGCCACTATTTTAGATTTTTTTTTTTCTTCTCCCGACGAAGCCTCTGCCTGCCATGTAGAAGACTTTGAGAGGAGACTATACTCACAGGTCTGCACTTCAGTTTAGGGTGAGTTGTAAGCAAAAGTGTGAGTATTGGGGGAGGGGGAGGGGCGAAGGGGACTCCAAGACCTGAGATGTGCTTGAGGCATCAAAGTGCAAAGTTACTGGTCACTTGGCAAATTTGTGCAAGTGATCTTTCCAATCTGTCACCACCGTGCATTCAACAGCTGTCTTTGAGCACCCAGTACATGCCAGCCACTGTTTATACACTTGTGGATAAGAAAGGAAACCCCAGCATGACTCATGAAAGTTTTTAGAAAGGACTACATGTTGTACTGCAGAAACACACACACACACACACACACACACGGAGGTCCTGTCATGTTAAAGCTACTGCAATGATTATTTTAAAAGGAGGCTCAAGGGATGGGGCGGTTGGTACACCTAGTAAAGATGTTTGGTATCTTGAGAGCTGCAGACCTTGCTTGGTGCATCCTTTGCTGTGGATAAGAGGAAGCTTAGAAGGAAACTGGGAAAGATGGGGGAGGGGAATAAGAGTAAACATGCTGGAATATCCTCCCACCCCCCACCACCCCCGCAGGCAATCTGACTAGGGGAATGGAGAGACTTAAGGACCTCTGACTTGAATAAGCTCCCTGGAGGGTACTGTATCTTAGGCATCCTGAAGCCTCTGGGATGTTGTGTGGGTGATTTGTGTTGATAGTGGCACCTCATTTTAGAAGTTCCAGGGGAGGTATTTAAGGCCATGCACAAAAATCTTTAGAGTGGACTCTAAAGTATTGAGGACAATTGGGATGTGATATCATCTTAGAGGGTATCCCCTTTTCCAGGCTGTTGGAACTTTCCTGTCTTGAATCCCATACCAAAGGCTTCCTACTACTAGGCTAGCCTTGAACCTGAAGAAACTTCTTCAAAAAAAAAAAAATCATCTTAAATGTGATTTGAATTTATGCTGAATAGTGCTAACGTTTATTAAGAAGGGCAGCAGAGGGCTGGAGTGTGACTGGCTCAGTTGGGAAAGCACTTAACCTTGACCTGAGTTCAATCCCCAGAGGCCACATGAAAAAGTTGGGCAAGCCTGTAACCACAGGGCTGAGAAGGTAAAGACAAGGTCTTGAAGCTTACTGATCAGCTAGTCTAACCTAATTGATAAGCCTCAGTCCAATAAGAGACCCTGCCGGAGAAAAGGTAGATGGCCCTTCTAAGACACCCAAGGTTTAACTTCCACACAGATGGGCGTGCACATCACACATAAACACACATGAAAACACACATCTGTGAACAAACACATGTACTTCGTAAAAAGATGACCGTAGAATTCCTTGTGAAGCCAAAATATAAAGTCAGAGCATAAAGAAACTCCTTGAATTTTCTATGATTTGGGTCATTACTATTAGTTGTATTAGCTTGGTGTCTCTATTCATCCATGAATATTTTTTAATGAGAAAAAAAATAAGTAAATGTTACAAAGTATGAAAACCGCTTTAAATCTTAACGGAACTCTGATTTTTTTTTTTTCTACTTTCTGTGGCCTCAGGTTAAGTGTATTAAACCGAACCCTGTTGGATGTTGTAGCCAGAAATCTTACTTTCAGGAATTTCTGAAAGTCATGTAAACCAAATGAGACAGATACTATTAAATATTATATATGGCTTAGTTCTCTTGCGTTCGGGTGATGAAAAGTCCTATCCAAATATTATGATCCTTGTTTGCAGTGTGTAATGTAGCCAAATTAACAGCAGCTCCAAATGGAAATTAACAAGGCCAGAGCGTCTCAAGTTTCTCCTCTATTCCCATAGTAACAGCTAATGTATTATAAGGGCAAATGTTTGGTAGTTGTTTTTTTTTATCTGAACTTGGCTTCGAGTCATAAAGCAGTGTCTGGATTCTTAATACCTTGCCACAAAGTTTAAGTTTCACGTGAGAGAATTGGCATTTCACATTCGTAGTTGCAATCACATGCAAATAAAATCAGACTGGCCAACGTTTTCATTATGGCTAACATGGGCGTGGGAGTGAGGGGACATCCAAGTGACGAGTCATTAGCACAACACCCAAGTAAAACTAGTCAGCAGGCAAGAGTTCCACCAGGAAATACAGGGCTGAAAGAAACCTCTAGGCCAGGGGAAATTTAGTTTCAGTTTTTACTAGATCAAAACTTGTAGTCTAGAAATGCAAATTACTTTTATATTTTTACTCCAGTTAAAGATATAGAAACATGGACAGAAGAAAAACAAGTAAACCTTTCCTTCATAATAAATATATACTCAGTTGTGTCCACGAGGCTACTTCTTGCGTTACCAAGAGAGATTTTTGTTCATGTTGGTCTCTGTACAGAAGATACAGGAAGAACGCACCACAACTAACCACCTCTCCAACTCACTGTTACCTTTACTAAGAACAGATTCACTGGTAGGTTCTGACAGACTGCAATTATGGATCAACAACCCCCAAAAATCTAGAAGCAAAAAAGTACTAAACTGAGAATTAATGCCTAGAACTAAGGGCAGAGCTGCATCAAGTATTTGCTTGTAGTCTGAGTTGGTCCTCAGTGAAGCTATTTTAGAAGCCAATACCCTTAATTCGATCAGGAGGTATGCAATTTTCAGTGTATCTACCTCAAAAAAAAAAAAAAAAAAAATCCATTCACAGAAAACCTAAGCCGCTGTGTTGCCTGTTTGCTGAAACATATTCTATTTTTTTTCTGAAGTGAAAGAATGACCTCTTTTGCAGGAACAATTTTCAGAGACAGCGTGTTTATCAAATGGTTTCTCTGTTTTCATAAAAACAATTTATTTCTCACTGAACTCTTCGAGATAAGCATCAAAGCCAGGAAGAAAGCACAATGAAGTTTATAATTACACTCCAGAAACAAATCCTAGGTAGTTTTTATTTTGTTCAAGTGAAAAAGGTTTTTTTTCCCCCCTCAAAAAGACAAAGGCGGTGATGGCTGGTGAGGAGGCTTCCACAGGAGTGGATATGAGGAAACCAGCCAGTTTACAGCAGGAGGCCCTGACAGAGCTGCCCACAAAGCCCAGCTGAACAATGAGGGCTGAAGACCCAGTATTTTCTCTCAAAACGGGTGGGGGGGGGGGTCAGTCCAGATTTTATTTTTCATTAAGGAATAGCTATAGGGGCATGAAGGAGAGAAAATCCTTAAACAGATATACATGAAACCTTCTCATGACAGTTCCAAAGAGCACTGCGTGTAAACGCATCTTCATGACATTCTTTCTTGGAAAGGCCCCAGCCTTCCTTGTCTCCATTTATATGGAATGTTCTCTTTAAGAACCAGCACACAATAAACTTGTAAGAAACAATAATAAATAAATAGCCCGAGAAGGGCCCACGTCCAATAAAGAGTGTGTGTGTGTCTTGAGAAGGGAGAAACAATTGCGTTTGATCAGACAGCAGCCGAGGACTAGCTGCAAAATCATCTCCCTTAATTTACATAGATCTGTGCATGCCAAACAGATGAGTGTTTGCCTTTCCAGTAACAGTGCAGGTGCGTCTCCTGCAGGGTCTAAATCTCTACCTCATCAAACTGCTTCACCAGAGTGGGACATGCCCTCTTTCCTGGAATGGCTTCAAGTTTTCTCCCCAGCGTTCCAGCCACCTGTTTGTGGAGTTCATCCCGTGGAGTCCATGCATGCAATTAGAAACAAGAGAATGAAAATAAATGACCTTGTTTGTTATTTATAACAAAGAAACTCAGCAAAATTAATGCTGTGGAGCTTGACCTCGTGACCCCAGAGAAAAGGCCACCTCATGGCTTTGTGGCCAACACACAATAGCCCGGCAGCTCCCATTGTCCAGCCAGCGTGACTTTTGGATAGTCATTAAAACCGTATATCCAAAATATTAAATGTTTTACAAGTTAGATTAGAGGATTTGCACTCCTTTAAAAAAAAAAAAAAAAAAAAAAAAAAAAAGCATGTGTAAAGAGGTGAGTCTAGTTAGCACAAGAGCTTTTCTCTTTAAGGACAGCAAGTAAAATCATTTAGCTTTATCTACTTATTCTGTCCTGTGTCAACACGTTGAAGAAAAGGGAAATATTAAAAAATTTCAAATGAGCACCCTGGGAATTGGAGAGAGTTAAGTATATAATAGAAATCAAACAGCAGAATGAGCTTTGCAAGTGGTCCAGGGAAAACACTCGGTTTCCTTCCTGTTGAGGTTACTGCTCCGTAAGGATGACACAGCTTCCTTCAAGATAAACACATTGTAGATGCTGCCCCTGGAGTTGTGTAGTGAAATAGCATTGCCTCATTCCTTCCACTGCTGTCTCCACACAGCCCAGAAGTTGTAGACAGGAAGAAAACAACAAGCACAAGGAAGTGCCTAAAGGTCGTTCAATATTGATCTTAAGATGTGGTGGTTCAGAATAAACAGCAACTCTGGGTGATAAGTCTCCGGTTTACCTGAGTTCCTACTTGTTGCCTTCCTGGCCTCCTTTTTGGTCCCTTTCTTGGTTAACATAGAAAAAAATGTTGAAGTTGCAGCATCAAATATTCAGCCAGGATTTAATTATTTTTTTACATTAAAAAAATTCATTAGGTTTTGCTTTTATCTGTAGTAAATGAGAAAATTATCTGACCAGCAAACTATCTTCAAATATCTTTTTATATATATAATTTATTATCAGCATTGTTTGGTTTGTATGTCTATTAAATAGACCTATATACCCAGGCCAAATAAGAATGCCTTGGGTATAAAAGAGTTCCAATGTGGGAAAGTCTAGGAAAAGCTGGCAGGGTGCAGAGATGCTATGGTCATATATCAGCATCTAGAGCAAGAAAAAGTGATAAATTATACGAGGAAAGCTCCAACTCCCTGGTGAACCTCATTGGGACTAGCCAGTTCTCAGATGCCAAGAAGGGAAGTATGGGGAAATTTTTAATTTAAGTAGTCTGAAGAAACCCATTGGGCAGACCAAAACAACATACCAATTATTGTTTATCAGAAAGTCTGAGCTATTTTTATTTATTCGTTCATAACTTCATTCATACACACGCACATTTAATTTTTTACATAAAAATAAATATGGGAGCCCAACTCATTAGGTTGACTTTTTATCTGTAGCAAATGAGAAGATTATGTGAATGGCGAGCTATTTTAGAATACATCTTTTTGACCACATGTACCCCTCAGCTAACTACTCCAGGATTCCACCCATCCCCAACTCCTTCCCAACTTCATGTCCTCTTCTTCATTTCTTTCTCTCTTTCTTTAAAACCTTTTGAGTCCAATTACCACTGGATGTAGAGTTGACCACTGACCCATGGACAACCAACCTACCATGATCAATACTCCTAAAGAAGATGGACTTTCGCTCCCCAGAAGCAATCAACTGCCTTTAGTTCCTCAGCTAGGAATGGGGTCTCATGAGATTTTTCGCCTCCATGCTGGAATGCTAAGTCTTGTATGGGCAAACACAGTGAGCTCACTAGTGCAATTGCCAATTCGGATGAATTATTTCATACCTATCTTCCCTGAACTCTGGTTCTTACAGTCTTCCCATCCCTGATCTACAGTGTTCTTGAGCCCTGGGGGAAGGTAGTATGATACTAATGTCCCAGGTATGGCTGGGCGTGCCACAGACTCTTGTTCTCGACCTCTGGCCAGTCATGTATTAATCACTTTCTACTGAAAAAACGAGCTTCTCTGACGAGGATCGATAGCTGCGTTCATCTACAGGTATACACATATAGGAAACAGTTTGATACTATGTCCTTTTAGTAAAATAATAGTGTTAGGTTTCTTGTAGGGCTTAGGAGCTTTCTATCCACGGGTCCTGGGCTATATTTATTGCATGTGTTTTCTCCTGTGGAATAAGCCCAAATCCAATCAGAAAGCCATTGGTTACCGCCATAATAATCATGTGACTGCTGTGCCCATGGGAATGTTGTTATTGTAGCTCGGTTTCATAGTGGAGTAAGACCTGTTGATGACTCTTCTCCCGGAATCAGTTACTTTTTAGTTACTGTCATAAAACACTGTGTTCAGGGCAACTCACAGAAGAGCGCTTGTTTCTTGGCTTTTGCACCAGGCTGCAGGCATAGTAGCAAAAGCGGAAAAACTGAAGGCTCACATCTTGAACCACAAGGATGAAGAGGAGTGAGCAAACTGGAAATGATTTGAGGACTTAAACTCTCAAGGCCCACGCCCAGTGACACACTTCCATCAACAAGGCCACATCTCCCAAACCTCCCCAAACAGCACCATCAACTGAGGACCAAGTATTCGGAAGACTGCGACTATGCGGGGCTAGGGGGTGCATTCTTTTTTTAAAGCACCACATACCCCAGAAACCTGAGTAGTACCTTCTAGTACTATGAAAGCTTGCCAGCAGGGAAAATGCTTCCAGGTCAGAACTCACTTGACTTCTCTCAAGTCTTGAGTCCAAGGCATGTGGTATCTGCAGCAATATAGTCTTAAGTCGAATATCAGTGGGCAATGGAGAAATGACAATAGCTTGTATTGTTTTGGGCAAATCTCTGATGCCCTTGCTAACCAACAATTTAAACATAGGTACCTTAGCTCACACACTAGGATATTTTTCTTTGACAACCAACCAATGTTCTCTGGAAGGAATATTATCTTCCATGTAAAGTAATTCCATCTAAATAACCCCTCCCGATGTTTAGGGGACAGAGAGAGCATTCATACAAACTTACAAAACACTAGATTTCCATGTGGCTTTTCAAACATAGTTTAGCTATCCCTCCCTGTACCTCCTTCTTCCTTCATATCACCCAGGTTCCATTAGCACCAGTCCCTTAATGTATTTCTTGCCCCACCTCCCAGCCAAGCCCTCTTAATTTGGAAGCACACCAAGTTCTCACAGTGTGCTCTAAGTACCAAGGTCTTCCGGTAGCTATATTCAGAGTCAGCAATCAGAAACAGTGGGGAGCAGTTCATCTCTTCTAGAACCAGAACTCATGTCAATGAGTTTTTATATACATTTTCACTGTGCTTTTCCAAGTAAGGCTCCAGAAGAGGAAACCACATGACCCCTGCCTATATGACATGGGAAAGTATTGGAACGGTGAAATGATATAATCACCATCACAGAAAAACATAGTCTTGCCAAAGAAGTCAAGAAACACGTTGCAGAAACTGTTACAGATACTGCGTTGAGGTTGTTTAGGGAAAGGAGTGGCTGGTCATCTAGGGTCCTGGAAACAGAAGAGGGAAGCTGTGTCAGAAATGCATTTGCAAGGTAACATTCTCAGTAGGCAAAAGAGAAGAAGAAATATTCTAAATTAGGGAGTTTTTAAGTACACAAAGAAGTTATTTGTGTGATGGGAATCTGAGGTCCTATCAGCCATCGCTTCTATAAATTATGCTTCAGAATAAGGGTATATAGACAACTCAAAAGGACTGTGTTAGGCTGGAACCCCTACTCATCCCAGAGTTTACCAAGGAGCTTTAGTCTTTGACCATGTAGAGACAAAATCCCAGCTCCTATCTCACACATCACCACCCTGCACCCAACACGCATAAAATGCCCTCACTTTAGCCTGGATGTGTGACTTCAGTGACCTCCACCTATGAGATCAGTGAACCCACCTGAAAGCTGCCTCCTAATAACCTGCCTTTATCTACTTTCAATTTAGTCTAATCTGGCCTCCCTATCACTGTGGGGGGGCGGGGGGGGGAGTGGAGAGAAAAAGCTTACAGGCTGCTTCTCAGCTACATTCCCATCTACCTATCTACCACCCTACAGCTATCCTTCTTTTGTGTGTTTTATTCCTGAAGAGATACTGTCATGAGATAGACTTTTCCCGGGGAGATGTAACACACACATCTACTCACCCAGAAAGGAATCCCATGATAGATCAAAGAATAGATACCCACCAAAGTCCAACTTTAGTGAAACCGTGAGTTTTGTTGGGGTTTCTTATGGGAATATGGGTTAGGGTGACTTACAGGTACAGAAATGACTCAGGGACAGCTCTATAACCACACCTCAGTGTGGTGCCATTTCACCAAAGCTGGGAACCTGGAGCACACCTCAAGCCCGCAGACAGGTCAACAGGTTAGGGGTCCAAGAATTGCCTCACAAACCACATCAACACTGATCTTGGTTTGGTCAGACAGAGATAGTTTATTGAGCATACACCCCCCCAACCCCGCCCCAGGACTGGTCAACCAGATCCATGGTGCAAATTTGGGAACTGAATCATGATCCGAGTTAAGATCCTATAGGAATTTTAAGACTAAAATCCACAAACATGTGAACCAAGTTATTCTACCAATCAGGATTTAGGTATAAGGGGATTTTCTTGGGAACAACAAGTCTTTGTTGTACACTTATCCTGCTCCCATTGGTTGGGATATTCAACTGTGGCAGAGGCTTGCCTTGTCTAATATTCATGTCTTCACTTGTCTACCAGGACAGGACTTGTCTAACATTATGTCATAACTTGCCAGTGGGGATGCCAGTTACCCACATATTGTCTCTTTCTGCCAAGTACTAGACCACTACTCAAAATGGAAGTCTTATTCCAAATCGTTTCTTATATTGGTGCAGGTCTTATGTTGGAGTGTATCCCAGGGGCAGCTTACAAAGGCAGATACCATAAAAGCTTATACATAGGTGCAGGAACTGCTGTTGGGTGTTGGTTCAGGTCCAAGCTTATTGTAGGTAACTATGCAAAACAGTTCTACTGAATTCTATCATGAATGGTTTCCAAGGGCACAGAATAGAACAGAATATGTAATTAATCTTGGCATTAGAAAGTTTCCTTGTAATAGCAGAAGCATATGAGAAAGTTTCCTTATAATGACAGGCTAGCCAGGTAACTATTACCTAGGCCTTAACATTTTACCTACACCTTAACATTCCATCCAGGTCTTAATATTTTACCTAGGTCCTAAAAGAAACTGTCTTTTTCTGGTAGTTCAACTGATCCAAACCTCTTCTAGGCAGCTCTGCTGGTTTCTACTTCCTCCAGGCTGCTTCACTGGTTTCTATGTCTTTGCAGCTTGATTTGTCTGAAATTATTGTTTACTTTTAGCAGGAAGAGGCCTAGTGAATCAAATCAGTTTCAGGAACTTCCTGAAGCTATTTTGAGTTGTGTTGTTGTTGTTGTTGTTGTTGTTGTTGTTGTTGTTCTTCTTCTTCTTCTTCTTCTTCTTCTTCTTCTTCTTCTTCCTCTCTCTCTCTCTCTCTCTCTCTCTCTCTCTCTCAAGAATGGAGTATTTCAGTCTGACCAGGCCCAGGGGTGGGTGGGGAGTATCTGCTGTAGGGTTGGGTAGATGGGGAGCAAGGATGGGGGATGTGGAATAGGGATGAGTGGAGATGGAGCAGGGGATGGGAGTTTGGGGGCAGTGCCACAAGCAAAGGTTTTTATATGGAGCCTGTTGATCTTAGGGTAAAAAAAAAAATTGAGATGCCGTGGAAGGACGCCGTGATGCTCAAAGTGTCTGCTCACATCACTTCCATTCATTTTTGTTGGTCAAAGCAGGTCAGATACTCACACCCAATGTCAGTGAAGGAGAAAGTATAGCTTTTCCAGAGGGACTGACCTGGTCCAGGGGATCACTGATATTTTGCAGTAGTTAAATCCATAACCTAAGTTTTTAATATATTTTCAAAATTCTCAAACAACTGTGCTGCAACAGTGAGCATTGAAAGAGGAAGCTTGGCAAGGTTGGATATTGGGGAGCAAGGTATTGGGACGAGGACCTGGGTAGGAAAGGGAAACCTAGCAGAATCTGAAGGTCAGGCAACCAAGTTGCACCTGAAACAAGAGACTCCGTGGTGGTGGATCACATGAAATCACAACCAGGATTTAGACCCTAAAATCTGACCCATATTCAAAAGATTCACTGAACAGGGAATTCCAACTGCATGCCAGCTGTATGCTAGATAAACACCCACGTACATATGTGTCTTTTAAGTGTACTGTCATGACTGTAAATGCCACCGCTCTGAAGGAAAAGATATCCTGGCAGTCAGGAGCTAAGGAATACCACAATATCACACTGCACAACAAACCTAACATGAGAAATCTTCGGGGAAAACCACTAAAGGATGACTACCTCTGCTCAAGAGAGAAGCAGCAAAGAACCAAGCAGGAGGTAGGCATTATATAGTGTTGAGGGGAAGAGGATTTTCAGGATGGCCTGGGATTGGTAGGACTTTGTGGCCCAGTCTTGGGGCAATGTCAAGGATTGGTGGGATTCTATGGCCTGATCTTGAAGCAAGCTCAGGGATAGGTGTGATTTTGAGCTCAGAAATTGGTAGAATTCTGTGGTCTGATCTTGGGTTTTTTTTCTTTCTTTCTCTGTAGTGTGGCACTTAGCTGTCTGTGTCTCAAGGGGCTGGAAATGGCCCTTACATCCATGAGAGTAGTCAGCAGGTGGGTCCTGGCAAGGGCCTTACAATGATATCTCTCCAGGTAGGTAAATATTATTATCGTCTTTCATGTTGAAGAAGGGGTGGGGGGAGTCACAGGAGTAAGATGTCATGCTTAAAGCCAAAAGGGTAAAATGGTGTGCTGGCTAGTTTAATGCCAACTTGACAGGAGTGAAAGTCACCTGGAGGAACCTCAGTTGAGAAAATGCTTCTATAAGATGGGGCTGTAGACAAGCCTGTAAGGCATTTTCTTAATTAGTGGTTAATGTGGGAGGGCCCAGCCATTTGTGCATGGTGCCATCCCTGAACTGGTGGTTCTGAATTTTATAAGAAAGAAGGATGAGCAAGCCATGAGGAGCAAGCCGGCAAGCAGCACCCTCCATGGCTTCTGCATCAGTTCCTGCCTGCAGGTCCCTGCCCCATTTGAGTTCCTGTCCTGACTTCCCTCAGTGAAGAACTATGAGGAGAAAGTATAAGCCTAATAAAGTCTTCCTCCCCGGGGTCGCTTTGTCCGTGGTGTTTCAGCATAGCAATATTAACCCTAACTAAGATAAACAGCAGCAAAAGTCAAGTGTTTTCTTTCAAGTACATCACTGCAGGACAATGAAATAAACATGTCACTTTTCTTTAGCAGAGACTTCTTTATGTTCTCATATCCACAGCTTGAGAGTTCCGTCTTATTTTACATACCTTGCAATCAGGACAAAAAGAGGTCCAGGCTTGGTTCATTAGTAACTCACAGCATCAACAAGCATCCCCTTTCTTTCCATGTTTCTGTTCCACCAGTCTCTAACTTTCACAGTGACTCTGACCTCAAAGAGCACTTCAGGCTGACATGATATATGTGCAATTTTGAGGCATAACATTGGCATTGTCTGGAGAAGAAGTTATCATTTTCTTGATTTCTTATAAGAGCAAAAAAAAAAATCCATGTTGTACACCCTCTGCACTCTTTCATACATGTCTCCTGGACTGGAAATGGATCACGGCCAGTGGCTAACTGTATCGTCAGAGTTTCTCACTGCTGTAAGGAAGCACCCAGGAAACAAGTTGAAAAAGCAGGGATTTCTTTTGCTCGAAGTTGCCGAGGTTTTAAGGTAGGAGTGGAGGATGGAGAAGAGCATGTCATATCATGGCAGCTGGGGAACAGTGTGGAGAATTCTCATGCCCTTTAGCTTTCTCCCTTCTCCTCCTTCCATTCTGCCTTAATCCCTTGTCTCTGACAGGCTATTGCTCACATTCAAGGTGAGTCTTCCCTCTCAGTTCATCCTCTGTGGACACGCCTTTGCAGGCACAGCCAGGGATGTGCTTTCCTACCAGTCTACGTGCTTTCCAATCCAACCGAGTTCTCAACCAAGGTTAACGACCACAGTGAACTTCTAATCCCTGACCATGAAAACAAGGCTGTTAGTGTAAGATCTACTCTGAATGAACACTGATGCCCAGAGAAAAGGAAAACCTGAATACAGCAAAGAGGAAGCAAAGAGAACAAGGAAGGCATTTGGAGGAGGTGATCAAGGGTGCCCCTCCCCAGACATCAAGTTCATGTATGAGATAGCCAAGGGAAGTTTCAGCAGATGTGCTACTGAACAGACGTCTTTTTAAACATCCCTCCTGTCAACTATCCATCTTGTTAATACGTCCTAAGAAAACTAAACAGAAAATTGGTATGGATTTTCATCTTCCCGGATAATTAAAAAATTAGACGTGCTATTTCATTTGCTGCAGATAATTGTGCAGGATGTGGAACTCACACATGGCAAGCTCTGAGACTTGAAACAAACTCCTCACAACTGTGGAGTGTTTGCCTCCCGGGAGAGTGAGAAAATACAAACTTTACCCTAAGATGTGACACAATGAAATGATACATCAGGAAGACGTGTCAATCACTGGTTTCCAAAGATGACCATGGGTAGTTTAAGTTTATAGTGTACAGAGCCTAGATTGAACTTGAGATTCATTCATTCATTTGATCCCAACTATATGTTGTGTATATAGTATAAAAGGCCCTCTCTATATATGTAGCACTGGGAATCAGGTTATCAGAAAGATGAATGTGCTTATATAATATACATATATATCCCCCATGGAGGAGTTGGCTGTGTCACTGCCTTACCTTTGCCTTAGGCGTCTCCTCTTGGCTTAGGGATGGGGGTCCTCTCACTGTTTCTTCACATGGCCTTTTCCATATTCTCAGTGTCTCTCTGTTCTCATAGCCCCCTTTTATAAGGATACTTGTCAAACTGTTTTACAGCCTACCCTAAAGACCTCATTTTTAAGGTAACCATATCTTTAAGTACGCTATCTACAGAAAACAGTCACTTTCTAAGGTACAAGGGATGATGACTCCAGCATATGAATTTGGGAGAGACATGTCCAGCTCATATTTATTTATGCCCAAACCTTGGATTGTTCTAAACTACAGAAAAGCCCTTATAGAACTAAAGATTATTTTTCTAGTTTGCTTCTCTATTGCTGTGATAAGATACTGTCCAGAAGTCCTTTGGAAAGGAAAATATTTCTTTCACTTAGAGATTATAGGTCATCAGTGAGGGAAGCCAAGGCAGAAACTCAAGGTAGGAGCCTGGTGTCAGGAACTGAAGCAGAGACCATGAAAGAACTAGGCTTACAGGCTTCTTGCCCCCAGCTTGCTCAGCTGTCTTTCTTATACAGTCCAGGTCTACCTGTTCAGGCATGGCACCACCCACAGTGGGCAGGCCCTCTCACATTGATCAACACTTGAGAAAGTGCTCTCTGATGAAAGGAATACCTTAGCTGAGAGTGTCTTTTCAGAGGCATCTAGGTTTGTGTCAAGTTGACAAAAACTTACCATAACAGTTACAGAGTCGCTCTCCTAGACCCAGAGGACTGTTACTCTCTCCATCATCTTCCCCCATTTTGGTTTCAATTTATAACCAATGGCTAAGTTCATTTACCAAGAAGTTTTGAATGCCAGTGAGGTTTTTGGCAACTCCAGTGGATCAGGGGATCAGTTCATAATTTTATGTTGTAGTTAAGGGGACTCGAAGCAGATTAAATAATCACAAAGTTGTTTGTCATTGATAAAATGGAGAAAAGTTTTTAGTGAAGTTGTACTTTATTCTTCTGTTAGTTCTGAATTATTTTTTAATTATAATATTTTAATGAATAGATCAGGAAATAGAAGGCTGTGGGATTCTTAATTGATGAGATGACTGAAGCATGAGTTAATGTCGTTGGGGAAAGAACTCAAACTCAAAATAATCTTAAAGAACAAGAAATCTAGGTAGAATCAAAATTGAAGAAAATTAACTGAAATTGATATTAACTTCCAATTTTGGAAGCACTGCCAGTATTGGCTGGCAAAATAATACAGCGGAGCTTAAATTGAGCCTTTTTGTAAATTACAGACCTCTGTGGAGATGTGCCTTCCTTTCTGAGAGAGAAGCCTTTTAATTTATGTGTGTTTGTATAAAGTTGGCTTTATAAATGTCTTAGAATAGAATATTCCTGCAATTTTGATTTCCCTTTTATTTAAAACCAGGCATATAGTGAGAAAATAATTTGTGTCCCTTAGGCTAACTCCACAACCTAGAAAAATCCCTGAGGAAAGAGGCCCCTTCCTGTGATAACTCGGTGTGGTACAGCTATTGGAGGACACAGCCTAATCTACCTGACACCCTATCCTGCAGTGTATAGGATATAGCCTGGCAAAATTATTTACCCTAACACTTGTTTTATATAAAGCACTAGCTATCTCATGTAGCTACTGAATACCCATATTTTCCAAAGGCTGGAAAATACAGTGCCATGTGGGGCACTTTCTTGTTTACCCTGTGATTCCACAGCTAGGTGGGATATGTGGCTTGCTGTTGCCCAGCATCATAAGAAGTGACATGGCATATACAGCTAGCCTGGGAAAGGATTAAAATTCAAAATCCAAGTATAATTTCTACTGAATACCTATACTTTTGTAGCATAGACAGATCCAAAAAATGTGAGCCCAACCATCATAAGTCATGGGATTTCTGTACTAACTCAGTACATAGTCTTTGCTCAGGTATTTCCTCAGTAAATATTTAGTGATGTATACTAGTAAATTAATCCAAAATAATGGTACCAGTGTATTGACAATTTAAGCCTAAATAATGTATGTGTTTTAACTATGATCTCTAGAGATCCTACCATACCCAAAGATTCTACATAAATCAAAAAAAATTGATGTAGTCCACAGACACTAAATTACATGGGGAAAGTCACTCACTCACTCTCCTCCTCTTCCTCATCTTCCTCTTCTTCCTCCCTTCTTTCTTCTTCTTATCTTTATAAATTATTTTATGTATTTACATTTAGTAAAAGTTGCCTCCTTTCCTAGTCCCCTTCCCTGAGTTCTTCACCCCATCCCTCATAACCCCCACCACTGAGACAGTGCTGCCCCACCTACCCACCAGTATCCCTCTTCAATGAGGCATCAAGTTACCACAGAATTAAGAGGATTCTCTCCCTCTGAGGCCATATAAGACAGTCCTCTGCTACACATGTGCCCAGGGCCATGAACCAGCCATGTATGCTCCTTGGTTTTTAGTTTAATCTCTGGGAGCTTCGAGGGATCCAGGTTGGTTGACACTGTTGTTCTTCCTATTGGGTTGCAGCCCCATTCAGCTCCTTCAGTCCTTTCTCTAACTCTTCCATATGGGTCCTGACCTCAATCCAATGGTTGGCTATAAATATCTGCATTTGTCTCAGTCAGTTGTTGGTAGAGCTGTTCCAAGGACAGCCATGCCAGGTTCCTGTCTGCATGCACAATATGGCCTCAGTAACAGTGTCAGGATTTGGTGTGCACACATGGGATGGATCCCAAGTTGGGCCACTCACTGGGTGGTCTTTCTTTCAGTTTCTGCTCCATTTTTATCCCTGCATTTCCTTTAGACAGGAACAATTCTGGTTTATGTTTTTAAAGATGGGTGGGTGGCCCTTGCCTCAATGGGGCCCATGTCTATCTACTGGAGGCAGTCTTTTCTGGTTCCATCTCCCCACTGTTAGACATTTCAGCTAATGTCATGCCCACTGAGTCCTGGTAGACTGTCACATCCCAGGTCTCTGGGAGTTTCTAAAGGTTCTTCTACTCCCTAACCCCCACTGCTGTAAATTTTATTTTGATTCACTCTTCTGGCCCTCTGGGCGTTCCTCCTGTCTCTCCCAACACCTGTTCCTGCCCCTTCTTTTCTCCTCCCCTCCCCCTTCTCCCACCTACTTTCCTCCCTCCCTCTGCCCCCCTCCATTATTTTGTTCCCCCTTCTAAGTGGGTATCAGGTATCCACACTTGGGCCTTCCTTCGTGTTAAACTTTCTACAGTCTGTGAGTTGTATCATGGGTATTCTGACCTTTTGGATTAATATCCACTTATCAGTGAGTACATACCATGCATGTCCTTTTGGGTCTGGGTTACCTCACTTAGGATGATATTTTCTAGTTCCATCCATTTGCCTGCAAAATGTATAATGTTCTCATTTTAATAGCTGAATAGTATTCCATTGTGTAAATTAACCACATTTTCTGTATCCATTCTTCAGTGTAGGGACATCTGGATTGTTTCCAGCTTCTGGCTATTAGAAATGAGGCTGCCATAAACATAGTGAATCATGTGTCCTTTTAGCATGGTTGAGCATCGATTGGGTATATTCCAAGGGGCATTCACTCTTCTTCTAACATTTAGTTCTAATGATCATGTCATGGAGAAAGTTTCAGCTTAGTAACAACTGTCTCCCACATTACCCTAACACTATTAGACTTTCTCCTTTAAGAAGGAAACCACAGGCCTCCAATTTGGCCCACTGGATAGAGAGTTGCCATGGTTTCTCTACTTGAGGTTGTTTAGAAAGATACCTGGGCTTCTTGGGTATCTGGTATAACCAGAAAAAAATACACACACACACACACACACACACACACACACACACACACACACATATTGAGCTAGAATTCTACCTAGTGTTCTCTTGGTTCTGAAGTATGTGACTATTATTACAGATCCTCTTATGACTGTTTTTCAGTCTATGGGGAGTGTTTTGACTTGTGTTATAATTAGAAATTACAATTGTAATTTTTGCATTCATTTGAAGTAAACAGACGTTTACTTCAAATTAAAGAAAGAGTTTCTAAGAGTAAGAGATGTGAGAAAGACAAAGGTATGCCATGGCAGAAACAGCATGCTGACTTAACCCAGAAAGGTGGAGTTAGCTATGAAAGTACAAGCTGGTGGCTATGTGTCAGGCTTGGAGCAAACACACATGCCCACTAGTCAGCATTCACTTACTGAGCAATACCAGCAGACACAGACAATTTTCCAGTGTGGAGATAGGGCACGGAGCAAGACAAGCCACTGAAACTGTTTATAGTATAGCAGAGGGATACAGGACTACATGCAGGCTAAAACTATTCAGAAATAAGCAGGTATTTCTATAGAAAGGTGACTGAAAAGCCAACAACTTGAGCAAAGAGAGGAAGAGTGAGGGGAGGCATCTTGCTTGAGACTGGGTCAGAAAGAGAGCAGCTTCCCACTCCAAGGGTGCCTGGAAAAAGAAGAGTAACAGCTGGGCTCTCTGCACCGTTTCTGTAAGCAGAGGAGGAAGCCTGAGTCCCCTCAGTTGTTCCTCTTGACACCTGGGTGGATGGCTGTTTACACAGGCAGATCACCCAGCCGCTCCCTGAAAGGCAAACAGCTGCTTCCTGCCTTGTTAGCTGCCACATATTGGGGCCCTGACATTGTGTGCCCACGAGAAAGAGGGGGTATCCTCCATTTGTGTTTTTATTTATTGGTTCAAGCAAGACATCGTGGATGCCTCCTTAGGACAAGGATGGAGGTGGGTCCTGGAAAAACAGGAAGGACAAGAAGGCTGTCATTCCTCACCTGGCCTCTCCCCTCCACCTAGAATCCAGAGTTACCAAACTTACCAGTGCCTAAGTCCATCCGCATATATCTAACACATATGGGACTATCAAAATAAGCAAAATTTGCTGAAAAGGCAGAGATTTTCCCAAGTTCCAGATCAAGATGGTTGCGGATTCAGTCAAGTCAGGTGTCCGCGTTCTCTCCTCAACTGTATTCAATGTCTCCTGCCTCTCCGTTTGTCAATCTGGGAAGCATTTGGACTGATTCTTCCTAATTTTGCTTTACCAAACTTTTGAGGTTGAGTGAAGACCATGAGTTCACTCTCACAAGTTCATCAAAATTCAATACAATCCAAGTCCCTAAAGTATCATGTGGCCCCTTGGACTGGTGCCTGAGGCTTATGTTTGTTTGCCTTCCTTTCCATCGGACACCTCTGAATATCATTCCCCACATTGAAATTAGTACAGCCATGTACTAATGTACGTTCCATTTGGCCACATGTCTATTTGTACACATGTTGTGTTTTCCAGTGTTCCTTTGCTCTTTTAAATCCACAAGTGTTCCCAAGCTCTCATTGCGACTTAATGGCAGTTGAAGAAAAAAAAAAAACACCCCTAGATCTGGTCTCTGCCTTTATAGTCCAGTCTTAGAGTGTGTCAAATGATAGCACATATAAATTCTTCAGCATAACAAATACTCTTCTCTTAGTTTAGGTCCTTCAAGAACCATGGGAAAACACGGATAAGCAGGAAGGCAGTTTAGTGGGAGAGAGCCAAGTGGGTGAAAATGAGAAAGGGGCCTATAGAGAGCTACTGTACACATTTGGTGAAGTGCTTCTTCAAAGGACATAGGATAGGAGAGGTTCTTGTCTTGTTCCACTTTGTGTAGTTATACAAAGTACCTGAGGCTAGGTAACCTATAAAGAAAAAAGGTTTTGATAACAGTTCTAGTGTCTAGAGTATCCAAATAACTGCATCACAATGTAGAAGAGAACAGAAAGGACAATGGCCACAGTCACAGAAGCACAAGACCATGGAGGTGGCAGGCTGCTCTTATTAGGGCAATTCTCTCTTGGGGACTTGGGGACTATGCTTCACTAGGATCTGAACCACACACACACAAGACAGCATTAACACACTCCTGAGGATGGTACCCCTGTGGTCAGATTCCTTTCTCTGTCACCTTACCTGATAATGATGCTTGCCTTGAGGACCAAGCCTCCAGAATGTGAGCCTCTGGGGGACCAGCCAAGTCTAGACCTTGTTTGCAGTGTCAGACCATGGGATGATTCTGAGGGAGTTCTGGAAAGGCCACAGTTGAAGAATTGGTTTTCCTTCTGTGCTCAGTGATGGGCTGTCAGCAAGACTGGACTTTAAGACTTGGTGTAGATAATAAAGCAGTCAATTGTGGGTGAAGGAGTAAGAATTAGAAGCCAGTAGGCAGTCTGGCCAGTGGCCTGATCTCAGCCAGGATGAGAGGGATATCAAATCAAGTCCAGAGTATGCTAGTACATGTTCACCAACCCACTCCTCAGGGAGAGAAAGTCCGTATTTGTAATGTGTGCTGACGCTCATGATGAAACTAAAAGACTCCCACTCTGATGAGGTCAAGACTCCAGCATGCTGTGCCTAAGCACGAAGTTGGAAGAGAAATGCATAACCACGTCTTGAGAGATGGCAAAGCCGGTACCAGCTCACCACTGCTGTGTGTGAGGCTGGAATTACTAAATTAGTGGAATTGTGACCTTCTGGACCAGTGCCTAGAGTATAGCAGGTGCTCTGCAAATGGCTGTTTACCCAGGAACTGGGTGGACCGAAGCCCACAGATGGGAAATCAGAGAGGAGCGGTGGGGGGAGGGCTGGGAGGAGGACATGAAGTTGATGGTGTTAACCCTGGGTGCACGAATCAGAGGGAAGTTGTGATTCTTTTGAGTCTAAAAAGTTTCTTTTTAGACTTCAAGATCCCGCATAGGGCCAAGTGGAAAGGAAGTTTCTTTGGTCTCTGTAACTCCTTTTATAATCCTGTGATTGGAAACAACAGTTTTAATTGTTGTTTTAAAATACAATTATCATTACAAATTAAATATTACAGATAAAACAGATAAAGAATGGCTTTCTGTTGGGTGCCCTGTTCTGCCTTCCCTGAAAGACCCCACTAGGAGAACACTGGCTCCAGGATTCTCAGTGAGCTATACTGTCTTGTGCCTGTGCCATATGAAGTTTCTACTCCCTTAGCTTTTGGCTTAGCCTATGGCCTGATAAAACAACAGGATTCATCATAAATGAAGAAGGTCTGGGGGCTTCTCCTTGGCCTCCTGCATTAGAAAGCCAGCTACCCTGCTAGAGAGGCCATACAGAGAGACCACAGGGAAATTCAAAGATGATGAGACCACATGAACCAGAGAGAGAGAGAGAGAGAGAGAGAGAGAGAGAGAGAGAGAGAGAGAGAGAGAGAGAGAGAGAGAGACAGTCCCAGGTATGCAGTGTTCCAGATGAACATGGCCAAAGCTTAAATCATGTAGAAAAAAATTAAAATTATGAGTACATAGGACAATTGTTCTTTTGGGGCTTGACATTCTTTATGTTCCATGGGATTAGATTATGTCAAAGTTAAATTATCTGAAAAGCATGCTAGAGAGACTGCTTACCAGTTAACATCTCTGGCCAGTTGTCCAGAGAACCTGGATTTGGTTCTCAGCATCCACATAGTGCCTTACAACCACCTAAAGCTCCAGCTCCAGGATATTCAAGGCCCTCTTCTGACCTCCTCAAGCACCAGGCATGTTTGTGGTATACAGGCATAGGTGCGGGAGAACATCCATTACACATAAAATAGTAATAATAATAACAACAGCAGCAATAAACCAGGCAAAGCAAGCATTGAGACACATACTGCGATTCTAGCAGGGAGAGAATGAAGTATGGGGATCCTAAAATGGAGAAGGAAAAAAAAAGAGGGAAAGAAAACCAATGAAGAATTTTAATGATGTAGCACTGCCTTCCAGTCACTTGGGGACCACTGCAGAACAACGTAGAACGTGCTTTCCCATTTTCCCACCTAAAGAGGGAAGAATCTGAGATAATTGTCTTGTATGTGTCTCTGGGCACATCAGAAAAGAAAAGCTTTTGGCCAAAGCTCATGTACTAATGGGATGAGGAAGAAAAAGGAACCGGATGTGACTATGCGCCACGCTTGACGGGATGGTTGCTTAGCCCTAGTGGGTGTCCTCTTGGAGACCATGAAAAGCTGCCTGATCACCCCAGCACGCCTGGGAAAGGAGGAAAGAGAAAGGAGGAAAGGAGTGGGAATTTCCCATTCCTTGGTTACATAATATTTACATAAATATTGATGGTAGTGGGGATCATGGGGTCTTATATGTCACTGATAACTGGTAAGTTCTGGGCTGGTTAGTGAGTGAGAGACCTGTGATACAGGATGCAGGAAAGGAGATGCTTAGTAACCCTGGGAGTCTGAGAGCCACTACCTCAGCATGTCCTTCCATTTTTCCTACCACCTACAGAAGCTGAAATACCCAGGTCTCATGGAAGGAAGATGCATATGGACATCCAGTCCCAGCATGGATCTTGAGGTGGTACACAAACCCAGTCCAGAAAGCAATGAGAGACCAAGACAAAACCAGAGGGTGTGTCCCAAAAGTCACAGACAGACCTTCACCAATAAGAAAGTTCATAAAACACTTAGAGGTTGACTCTCAGGGAGAGAGAGATTGTCTCAATATTGCTTGCTGATCATTATAAAGTAGAGGATATTGGCACACAGAAAAGAAAGAGGAGATTGCTAAAACCCGAGTCTAGTTTCTAGTTCCCCCAGAATATCATGTTGTATCAAATGTCCACTCCTGATGAACTTATTGCAGTTTCAATACTCTGTAGTTTGACCTAAACAAGGCATCTTTCCTACAACAGGCCAAAATATGGTAGCAGAGCCAAACAAGTTAAAAGTACATTTGTTGTTTTTTTTTTTTAGACAAAAGTGCTCTCTCTCAATAGATAGATAGATAGATAGATAGATAGATAGATAGATAGATAGATAGATAGATAGGGACAGCACCATGGGGATATATAATATATATATATATATATATATATATATATATATTATATAAGCACACACACACACACACACACACACACACACACACACACACACATATATATATATATATATATATATATATATATATATATATATATTCTTTGACCATGTGAAAGAAGAGAGAGCAGCCACATTCACCAGATGCACAGATGGCATAAAAGACAGAGTAGTTGTTGTGTTTGGCAGCAGAATTGAGATTCAACTTGTGTCGACAGGCCATGACATTAAGGAACACCAGGTTGGCATAATATTTAAAGATAACAGGATCTTTATTTAACAATACAAATGAGTCAGTCGTGTCCATAAAGGGTTTGGAAGCTAGATTGATAGCCACTGAATCAGAAAACCTGAGGGTTTTAATTAACCCAAGACTCAATAAGATCTACCAGCAGAATATTTATTTTTCAAAGCAATTTTAGGCTGCAGCAGCAGGTCTTATTTTGAGCAGAAGGGCAGTGATGATCTTAATAGATTCTGTGAGGGGCACACTACAGCTGGAGCAGTGTGTGTTCAGTTCTGGGTGAAAGAGTAAGCAATTAGATGCAGGATGGATTTCAAGCACGTGTCATACAAGGAATGGTTATCAGCATCGGGGATAAATGAGAACAAAATGATACCGTTTTTTTAGGAATAATAGTGGCCTCCATCTATCTGACGAGCACTCAGGTGCAAAAGGGAGTCAACAAATCCTCCTTACTCTGCCTTTTCGTCAGCTATGGCCACACTAATGTTTGTGTGGGCTACAGCAACAGATGTTTATCTTGTATGCATTTATAGGTGAGCTAGTATCTCTGGACTGATGAAAGAGGCAATAGTTTGGGGATGTGCTCTCTGTATTTCGTCTTCTTCTTCTTCTTCTCTTCTTCTTCTTCTTCTTCTTCTTCTTCTTCTTCTTCTTCTTCTTCTTCTCCTTCTCCTCCTCCTCCTCCTCCTCCTCCTCCTCCTCCTCCTCCTCCTCCCCTCCCCCTCCCCCTGCCCCTCCTCCTCCTTCCCCTTCCCTCTTCCTCCTCCTCCTCCTCCTCCTCCTCCTCCTCCTCCTCCTCCTCCCCCTCCCCCTCCCCCTGCCCTTCTCCTCCTCCCCTTCCCCTCTTCCTCCTCCTCCTCCTCCTCCTCCTCCTCCTCCTCCTCCTCCTCCTCCTCTTCTTCTTCTTCTTCTTCTTCTTCTTCTTCTTCTTCCCCTCTCCCTCCTCCTCCTCTCTTCTCCTCCTCCTTCTCCTCCTCCTCTTTTTCTTTTTGGAATCAATGTGCCCCTCAGAATAACTTTCTGGTGGTAATGTCATAAGCACAAGAGGCATGCTCATGGAAACCATTTGCAGGCTTCATATTGATCAACATCCCAAGTTAAGCCATCTAAAGCTGAGGGGCAGGGAAGTATACTGTGTCTACTCTGAGACCACCAGAAGGGAGCTGCACATATTCCTATGACAATAAACAAAAACCTGTGATCCTATTTACTTACTTGAAACTAATAAAATAAAACTACAGTCTATGGTCTAAAGTTACTAAAGAAAGACATATGTGGGTATAGGGCAGTGAACAACTGGGTGGTTGTTAGAAATACCCAAGGATGGAAATGTGTGGCTCAGAAGTTGAGAAGGATCCATCAGCTTATAGCATCAGAGATATGAACTATTATCATTTGGAAAGTTAACCATATACTGAGCATCTCTAGCACCGCATGGTCCCATTCTATGTCCCTTTTCCCTGACTATACCATCCTAGGCTATTTCTCTCTGGGCCATTTCTTGAAGGTCTTAAAAAGATATAGATAATTTGTATCCATGACAGTTTCCAGAAAGGTTTCTTCTCTTCCTAACTGCCATGAAAGAGTAGGTGTTGCAGACTGGGCCATCTGCTTCTCTTGCATCACACGTGATGTTGGCTCACTGGAAAGGCACCAAGTCCATTAAGATTGCATCACTGAATATCCAGTCTAGCCCAAGCCATCATTCCAGATTCTATATCCAGCCCATTCTACAGTCCACTCCAGTAATTCCTAGCTGCCTGTCCCTAGCCACATGCTCTGCTTTGCATGGCAGTGTTCAGGCATATCATTCCACCCTCACAACCTCAGACCTCCACCCATTCCATCAAACCAAACCAAACCAAACGCTGTCCTCTCCCAGATCTTTTTGCTCACAATCCACCCGGAGATGTTCCTCATACTCATAGTTCTAACCAACCTCATGGTACTTAGTGTGTTCACATCACAGAAAGGGTGACCTGGGACGATCTAGCACATACATACTCAGATTGCATTTTTATGGTACTCTCAGATTATTGATACTTCAATTATTATTGATAGAAACTTCAAGCAAAATTAGCTTAAGCACTAAAGATAGTTGGTTAACTCACATATCAGGGTGTATAGAACTGAGCTGTCCTGGTTTAGCACTGCAGTTAAATTAAGTCAGGCTCTCTCTGTTATCTGCCATTCTTCATGAGTTATCAGTATCTTTCGTGGTTGACAGATAGGTGCAAAAGCCCCAAGTGTCACATCCTTACACCAACAGTAAGCAGTTTGTGCTGTCTCTCTTATCAAAATAAGATAATACAAGTTTCCTGTAGACCTGTCCTTTCACCTGACTAGTTAATACTGGTGCCGAGGCCCACATCCCTGGCCTGTCACTAGCAAAAGAGAATGGATTGGTAAGATTGCACTAGGTCAAGCATGAGCTATTGTTGGTGCTAGACTGTGCTGAACCAAATCTAGGCTCTAAACTGTAGACAAGGAAAAAAAATGTGTTTATGTTTCATCCTTGAATGGCTTCAGGATTTGATCTAACTAGGGTGACAAGGTAATGAAGAAAGGACAGACAAAAAGATGCACAGGAAAGCTGGGACTGGGTGGATTGGTCTTTCTGAGAGAGATGATATAGCACCTCAGGAGCTCAGCATGTTTATGATACACACTCGAAAGGCAGGAGGGGTTTGGGGTTAACTGAATCCAGGAGGTGAGTTTAGCTACTGTCTATAGTAGCAGTCTCTGGAAGAGAACAGTGAGGGAAAAGGCTACTATGATGGACATTTCCTGCACACACTATCAGCATCCACACACAGACCAAGGAAGCTTTAGATCCCTCCAGACCTGACCTAGGAAAGGCTTTGCCTCTCCCATGGGTCTTAGGCATTGGGGTTCTTCACATGACCTTGCCCATGTCAACAACACACATTCACTCTGGACTTTACTTGCTCACTGCACATTCGTCTTTGCTAACCCATCGCTAAGAACGGCCACTTACTGAGCTGTCCCTCTGAGGAAGTAAGCTTGCCAAGGGTGGGCATATGTCCAGACATATGTCTCCACAGCACAGATGCAGTTACTGACCCTCTCTTAGTCATCAGCCCAATGCTGTCTCAAAGCTGCTATACAGTGCACAGGTTCCAGTTCCCCTTGCCTTGTTTCTGAAGCTGTCCATCTCCCCAGGACCTCCAGGAGGTTTGGCCTCTACTGGTGCTGGAGACTTAAAAGTGGAGCAATCTTACCAACTCATACTGAGAATTTAGGTTCCCAGAGCAACACGTCTCAGTAAAAGACCTATGAGTTAATCCCAGCTCTATTCTAGGTCTTTATTCCTTCTTTTATTGCCTGCCATAAGGAAGGATGGGTTGTGCACATATTAGATAAATAAAGAATCAGACCTTATGCTAACACCTAGTATCCATATGAGCACAGAGAAAGGATTTAATTTTCCTGAGATTCAGTGCTCGGGTTTGCTCATATGAAAGTATGAGCCTTTCCCAAGAATGCTGACCAAGGGTAAGAATGACACAAGCTAGACTCTATTGTAGATGTCCGAGTTCAAAGTCACTTCTAGTGCAGGTTAATTGCTCCATACTTCTGGATTTCCCTCCTTCCAGTCACCTGATACTCTCAAACCCCCTCTGAGTGGTTCCCAAAGGCATTCTTCATCTTGACTGTATAGTAGAGTGTGTCATTTTGTATTCTCATGTTCCTGTTTTGTCTCTGGGTAAATTTGCAAATCTTTCCTTCAAGTACATGCCCAGATACTGAAAAGGCCCTGTGAATATACCCTCTTTGGATACGTATACCTGCTCAGGAAACAAAAGAGAGGAGGGGGAGGTAAAGGAAAATGTGACCTCAGATGGCCTCAATGTCTCTGTGCTTTCACTTCAGAATGCTGTGTCACTGGGAGTGGCCTCCTAGTCATCCCTACTTTTCAGGAGAGTACCAGCTACCTTTCGCTTCCCTTTTATAGTGACCATGGACTTTGTGCTCTGGTCACTGTGGCTCCCTTGGGTTCTCCCCAACAGTGGTGAACGGTCCATTTTTTAATAAGGATTCCAAAAATGTCACAGTGAACTTTTGTACCCAACCAGTCACCACCTTTATCCCAGATATCATAGGTACAGTCCTCTGGATTTCTCCGCCCTTCTCCTTCCATGCAGGCCAACTTTCCATTTCCACTCTGCCTTCTAAGAACTACAATTATGTTTTCCCTAGTGTTGGGGTTACTATTTTTCATCATTTCCAGTTCCAATTTTTGTGGGATGTGAGTTCACCAGGATGCTCTCCCAAAACTGGAAGGCTTGTTTTGCATTTATTTCTAAACACCTGCTGGGTAACCCCCCCCCCCCCCCCCCACACACACACAACACGCACACACACATACACACACACGTGTACACACACACATGCACATCCTGAATCAGCACAATCCAGTGGTACATCATAATCTTTCTTCAGGGACTGCAAGTCTTGCCTGCCCTCATAAAGTAGACATTACTGCTGGGCAGATAGGCTCACATCAAATGTGGTTTAGCTTGTACTTAAAGTGAATACACTCTGGATGTCTGGAGAGCATAGTATAAAAATTTTTTTCTTCTTAAATGTGAGCATAGCAAAGAAATTTGACACAAGACTACAATAAGATCATTATTGCTTAACTGTGCCTAGGTACGTGCATAAATAAGTAGCATATTTGATCAAATCTATCAGACTGCTTATCTGTCTCCTCAACATGTCCTACAAGTGAGGCCATTTGATCTGTATGACAAGCCTCAAAAGGAATATATGACCATCTGATGTTCACAGAAACTTAAGGCTAAGGGGGGAGGGGGGCACAAGTGATGTGTCTCCTATCACACGGCCAGTGTGTCAGAGGGATCTGATCGCAAGCCTTGGCTGCCTTACAGTAACTTATTATTCTCCTTCCACTTGCATCTTGTTCTACGTACTGCTGCTCGCGGTCCCTTCCGTATTTACCTTCTGGTTAATATTTACTGCCTTCTCCCTGGTACACCATGTCAAGGGTGTGGCACGAGCCTTTTACTTCCTGACTGTTCATTACTTACTTTAAATCAGATTCCAAAAGGACATAAAAGTGGCAGCCCTGAGCTTATGAATAATTAAAAGTTGACTGCAACGCACAATCCTGTACTTCGAAGGCAGTGGCCTTTCCTTTTATACAGTGGGAGTCTCTTGAGTGGGAAAACGGCCCAGCCACCTTCCAACCTTCAGATAATCCCAGACGACTTGTGGGAAACTGTCAAGTGTACAGGGAGCTGTCAGGGGGGATAAATAGATTCAAGAACTCTGTGGTATATGAGAATATTGGAACACAGTAGGAGCTTGGGCAGGGAGAACTATGTGATTTCCCCCCTCTTGTAGGATGGTGGAGAGAATGTGAGCTTTGATCCCCAAGCCTGTCAATTGACCTCAACAGAATTCTGGGCGCGCTTGGCATCTCAGCTTCCTCCGTGGTAAATGAGAAGGATAGGCATGAGGAGGTTTTTTATGAAATTACAGTATTTTTTTATATAAAGTACTCTGTAGATACTTGGAACATTGTAGGTACTCCCAAAACCAAAGTGACCATTATACCATTATACATGGAGGCAGCTCAGGTCCCCCTGGCCTTGGCATATTAGTGATCTGAACATGACGGTCAGCCTTCTTCTAAGCCACTGGGTGGACCTGGTCTTGTTGGTTCTACTACAGAGTCCAGGCTCCAAGCTTGGGCAGTGGGACTCCTTATTCCACAATACTGTCTCTTCATGTGTTCTGATGAGAATCACTGAGAGAAGTCTGTGGAATGTTTTCAAGATCTAAAACATCCTACATATTGTTCTCTGTTGACTTAGTCGAAAGGAAGAATAAAGGAAAGGAGAAATAGAGAGGGGAATCCAAGACAGATGTTCCCAAATTTACAAAGTTTTTTGATGGCTGATCCTTCCCCCTTAAAAAGATCAGAATATGCTTGAATCACCTTAATCAGTCGAGAGAGAGAGAGAGAGAGAGAGAGAGAGAGAGAGAGAGAGAGATTATACCACAGAGAAAACTGCCTACTTAAGCCAATGGACTCACAGCCTGTTCTCTCATTCATTGGATTATATCTTGAACAATAGTTGCCCTTACATCAAGGTTGACAGAGAAACATAGTGCAGAGGGAATTGGGGGACAATGAGCAGTGTTCACCTCAAGGTGCAGACTCCCTAAGAGAGAAGGATTCTCTGGTTTAGAGAGCCCTCTATGAAGGCATCTTGCATATTCCATGCACAGGACACATCATTTCTGCCATCTTCCAAGGTCTGATCTTTAGTAAATGTACCTGTCTTTCTCATACAGATGAGTAAATTCTTTGGCTATCTGCATTTTTACCAGCTGCCTCTGGGGTTAGTATATCTTCCTTGACCTCTTCAAAGCCTTTATTAACTTTAACATAATTAGCTTTAACTGTCAACTTGATACAGCCTAGGGTTATCTGAAAAGTGAGTTTCAATTGTGGTATTCCCTAGATGCAATTGGCCTGTGAGTATGTCTGTGTCTGTGGGGATTGTGTTGATTATTAATTGATATGGGAGGTTCCTGCCCACTATGGGTGGTATCATTCCCTGGGAAGGTGGTCTCTTAATAATGGGTGGTGACCTGGAAGTGTAAGTCAAATCAATCCTTTTCCCCCTTAACTTTCTGTTGGTCAGGCTTTTTTTTATCTCATCAACAGAAAGAACATGGAGGGAAGCCTCAAAGCAAGCAAGCTGAATGTAGGACAAACCAAATATGGCCATTGAGTTAAGGATGCAAGCCTGTCCTAGAAGGAGCAGCTGGAACCCAGGGCCAGTAGACAAGGGCCGTTAAGTAAAATGGGTTCCAGGCATCCACAGCTGATTTTCAGACTTCCACTGCTCTCTAGTTCTTCAAATACAAAATATGCTTTTTTTTTTTTTTTAAAAAAAAAAGCACATACAAAACAATTGTAAACACTGTGGAGGATAACTGCTGGTATCATCTGGTACAGTTGCCCGTTGTTGGGGGCTGAAAACCAGCTAGTAGTAAGGGCTGCTTGGCTGGTTCCCAACCAAGAGCTGGAGCCACTTAGGTGAAATGCAGCCTTTGTTATTCTTTTCTGACCACAGCCAGGTGCCCCAAGTCCCTAGGCAGAATCTATTCCATTATCTTGTGTTTCCTTCCTGCAAAAGAAAGAAGTGAGTGACAAAAGAAAAGGGGGAAAGAAGGTAGTGACAGAAAGAGATAGGCTCCTACCTATATTGCCGGGTGAGCTCCCAGAGTGCCTTGCTGCGGAGCAAAGGTGAATGTACTCTTCCCCGCCTGCTCCAGCACACCCCTGGATTTGCTATTGGACATAACAATTGATCATCAGAATCCTGTAGGACACTGGCCCTGTCGTGATAGTCTGAGGCTTGAAGAGTCGTTTTGCCAGAGAGACTGACTTGTAAAAGGCTGGTGGGTTTGGCTCCATTCCTCTGTCCCTGCTCTTGTGCCAGGTGAGGGGGAAGTAGATTGTAAAGCTTTGGATATTATCAAAGCTCTCTCTCTCTCTCTCTCTCTTTCTCTCTCTCTCTCTCTCTCTCTCACACACACACACACACACACACACACACACACAAACACACACACATACCAACAAACCACCCCAGCTGATTGTGCTGACCTTGTGACAGGAGACTGGAGGCACGGGTCTTGATATTCCAAATGTCCCTCAACTGACTGATTCTTGGTCCACCTGCTTTCTCTGGAGCGAGTTGAGAATACACTTCCCCTGTTTATTTTATCCATGGCCTGTTTCTGCTTCCGAGGTCCAGTTAGAAAGGATAGCATCCTGCAGTGAGTCTCACTGACTGGTGTCAGGAAAGATCAGGGTTCGGACAGAGCCACTTACGAGCCATATGGTTTATCCTTTCTCAGTCTTGCTCTCCTCAGCACCAAAGTAGTAATGATACACAGCTCAGCCTCCGTGAAAAACTAACTCAGTTCAAGCAAATGAACGCAAAGTGCCTGCCCCAGGATGAAACACGCAGGAAATGTTCAACAAGGGGTTGCTCTAATGAGAGAGGACATCTCTAGTGCTTTTTAGACATGGATTCTAAACAGAGGTCTGTGTGAGATAGTCATGGCTCTGATGCCAGGTTGCCTGGATTAGAAAATCTTTGTTCTTCTATGTTAGCAACTTGTTCAGGGTTTAAGATAGAGACTGCAGGGAGATCTTCATGGGAGGGTTTGCAAGCTGGGAGATAACTTGTACCATTTACCTAGCACCATGCTTGGGCCATGTGCCAGGCCACCCATGTGGCAATGGTGTTAATCAGGTGGTAATTACAAATGCAGGCTGATGTGTCAGCTCAGCCTTCCTTGTCCTTGGGGACATTACAGTGTCTGTGAGGTTTTGCATGACCAAGCCCTGTCCACTTATATAATTCCAGGCTTCACCAGGACAAGTAACTGGTGACTGCAGGAGGCTATTAGCATTGATGGTTGGATTGTCCCAATGTCTGCTGCTGGCGTCTCTGCCCTTCACCTTGCTGGCATCTTCAGCCTATTCTGTATTCACAAGAGTAGGAAGCACATTAATCTTCCCACAGGAGAAACTTTCTACCAACAACTTGCAGAGGATGCTCTGTAAACACCCCACTGGCCAACTCCCTAGTGAGGGGACTCTGAGCTGGGTGTTCCTTACTGATCCTAGTGGTCCCTAGTAGGCTGAGCCCAGATATCCAGGACTTGATGGGCCTCATTCTTCACTTAGGTTTTATTGGAATCATGATTTTCAGTGCACTCAAATCCTCACCTTCTGATTTTAGGGACACATAGGATGGTAGATTAGTTGCCTTCCTCATTGCCATGAGCAAATACCCAACAAGAGTAACCAAACACAGGGATGCTTACAGTTTAAGAGGATGCAGTGCCCAATGGAGTTACATGGCATGTTACAATGGCAACAGGTTACATACATGGCCTATAACAGGAAGCAGAGAACTTGGCTGAAATCTGGCTGACTGGAACTCTTCTAGTCCTGTCCCCACAACCCTGTCTGCTAGCTAGATCCTATATCCAAAAGATTCCACAACCTCTCAAAACAGCATCATTAGTAGGGACAAGGGTTCAAACACATGAACCTGTAATAGATGGTTACATCCCAGGGTACTCTGAAGGGCAGAGCTGACACCCTCCCATCAAGTACAATGATGTCTGGTTATTCTATAAGAGCATAGAATCTGTGGTCAGCACCAGAGGAAAGGACGATGGCCTTGAGTTCCCTGTCTCTGTGTTCCATGACTGTGCTAAGTCCTTGTTTGGAAGCAAGCTTCCTTGGTGATGCCCCTGGAGGCCAGGAGCCATGGGTGGGCTGATGCAAGAATCTGAAGTTGTGTCTCTAGGCTATGACCACATCCCAGCTGTGGGCTTCTTAATTTAAACACATTTGTGAGCAAAAGGACGCATACTTCATCCAGGCCAACTAGAGCTCTCTGTTTCCTTTTTTAACAGGGGAATATAAAAACACTTAACTCTGGGGCCTTCATCTGTGCTAATAATAATTATTAGAATGGTAGATCTAACTGAGAGAAGTTCATCTCACGATAATGAGAGAGACAAAAACATACTCCAGAAAAATAAGAGCAGTAGGCCAAAAAAAAAAAAAAAAAAAAAAAAAAATCTACCTCAGAAGTTCTGCATTAGAACTCTGTAATTGTGTGAGTGAATCAAGTTCTAACCTAATGTTTTATAAAAAGCAAGTATGAGGAAGAGAAGTGTGTGTGTGTGTGTGGGGGGGGTGAGATTCTAGATGCCAGCTACGGTGCTCAAGTACGCGCTGAGAAAAATTAGTATAGCAAAGTTCAACCTGCCCACTCCAAAACATTGTCCTTCCTCCACTAACAACTGATGGCGTCATGCTGACATGATTTCAAGATGCAGCAATGACCCATGTTGCATTCTGCACACAGAAAAACAAGTGCATAGCCACCGTGTGGGTGAGCGGGCCTCAGGAAGAGTGGAAAGAGAAAGGAAAAGGCTTTGGTATCAAATTCAGAATATGACAGGTCAATGCCCACAAAAACCAGAGCCCTGCTCCCCCTTCTCAGCTCCTTTCAAACACAGGGTGGTGGTTTCCAACCACTCACAGATGTGTCTGCTCCCAAAACAAACACAGCAACAAATATTTACCGAGCTCCAAAAAGTCAACACAAGTCACCTGGGCCCAAGGTTTCCTTGCCTGGGCCTGAGATCTCTGGCCTGGGATTATTAAACAGAATGTCACACCTAGTTTCCATTGCAGAACAGGAAACCCTTGCACCCCAAGCAGCTCAGTTCCCAGAATATAATTTGTGAGAATAAAGACCACATCTTTTAAAGACAGTGTTTGCAACCCCAAGGAAGAAGGGACTAGAGGCAAAGATAATGAGTGTAACAATGTTCTCATTGGCCAATGTGTGCAGAAAACAACCCCTGAGAAAGCTCATGACCCCTCAGGAATCAATCCACCGTGTTAGCAACAGCGCAGTTGCTGCTGCTGGCGCTGCTGCTGGCCCTTGAATTATCTCTCATTTGGTCATTTGCGGCAAAGGCTCTTGCTTGCTTTCCCTGAATGTTCCAGACGTGAACAGGTCTCCAATTAGAAAACAGAGCGGCGATTGCTGTCAACAGTCTCTATTTCACTGCGGTGCTTTCTCCCACAGAGCTAGGAAACCTGACAAGAAAAGACGGGAAATGGCACTATGTAAGGAAGAGAAGGAAGGTGGGAGGGGGAGAGAAGAAACTGGGAAAGGAAACGAGGGAGAAAGCGAAGGAGGGAAGAAAGGAGAAGGAGGGATCAGGGGACAGTGTAAGAGGAGAATGAAGGAGAAAGGGAGAGGACAGGAGGAAAAGTAGCAGACAGGTACAGAAAGAAAGGATGGACTAGGCAGAGAACGCCCCGCCGTTCTCAGACACTGGCTGGTTCACACGGAGGGGCCGGATAGCCTCTCAGTGAAAAGCTGAGATTAAGCCCACAACATAATTTCCATTATGTTAATGTTGCTTTAAAATATATTGCACAGAGTGCTGCAACAATCAAATTATCAATTATAATGTCTACTCAGAGTAGAAAAGTGTTACAAACAGAGGGCTGATTACTGCTTCAGTACATCCAATCTGCATACTCATTGTTCAGTACAGGGAAAACAAATTATCTTGTGTTGGCCCCAGTTCAAATTTAATTAAATGAGTGCAAAGCAATTATAATAAAGTACAATAGTGTAGTAATGAAAGGAAAATAACTCATTAACCTATTAATCTTTATTTATGTTCCTCTCAAATAACTATGTAATTTCTTTATCACCACATCCCATAAGAAAAAGTAGAGTCTCACTGCTCATGGCCTGCTTTAAAGATTCTATTTGGTTTAGATTTTCTGTGCCCGCCATTTATATTAATTTTCTTTACCTACAGGGCCCACCCCTTTCTTTTCCTCCCATTATGCTGCCTGTCCACATGTTCTTGTATATTTCCTAGGTTTAAGTTCCTCTCTTACATGCCTCTGACATGACATCATGCACATGTGTCAATTGTGCAAGATAGATCTCTCTGGAAGCTGAGATGTGATCGGTTCAGCAAATGAGAGATAGGTATTCCTCTACCACCTATTACATAAGGTGAAAAAAAAAACAAAAAGCAAGAGAGGAGACCACTTCTGGGGTGGAGGGAGCACATCACATGCTTAAGGCCTGAAGTGCTTACCAGCCAAGAGTGTTTTGCCTTGCATCTCACTAAACCACTTTGTGAGAGGGCCTAATTGACAGATGAGAACACAGAGTCTTGGCGTGAAGAACTGTTTTGCCCAAACCTCTTATGACAAGTAAAAGCTCCTGGACTCTGAGTCACATCTACAGTCCCTATTTATAGCCGTGTAGCCTTCCTGTAGAGTGGCGGTTCTCAACCTTCTTAATGCTATCCTTTAGAACAGTTACCCATGTTGTGCTGGCCCCCTAACCGTAAAACTGCTTATGTTGCTACATCAGAAGTGTCATTTTGCTACTGTTGTGAATTATAATATATCTGTGGTTTTTCATAGTCTTAGGGAGCCCCTGTGAAAGAACCATTCTATTCCCAGAGGGGTCATGACCCACAGGTTGATAACTGCTGCTTAAGAATCTCTTTACTCAGAGAGTGACGTGCTGGACAACAGCTCAGAACCTTGCCCCCATGGTTCCTACAGAGTGAGAAACTGGGTCCCACACTCCCCTGGTGATTCTTGTCTATACTAAAGTTTGAGCATCACTGCCCTGCCAGGCACTGGCTGCACAGCTTCTCATGGAGAGTAGCAACTTGGGGAAGTCTCCAGGAACACGATTCCTTGAAGCACCACACCGCTTAGCTAGGAATTTCCTTGCAACACATAACACCTAGAACCAATCTCTAGAAGTCAGAACTACTGACTCTAGCTTCCCTTGCATAACCCTGCATAGTTCTTAAGAAGGCTAGGAGCAAAACTGTCGTATGATCACAAAAACAGAGTATTTTGTTTTTCCTGCCTAACACCCGACTCTAAAACCTCCACCCTTTCTTTCAAGGACAATTTGGAAAATCACCAAGAAGAAAAGAGACCTTGATGGATTGATAAAAGAAGCCAACCCTTCACAGGTTTCTTAACATTTTCCCTGTATTAACTAAACTTAAGTCTTCAAAATACTCTCCTTTTTAGGTGAGGTTACGAATGAGTTTTAAGTGTCATGGCTGAAGGTGCCTACCCAGCTCATAGCGGAAAGTATCCTTGACTTCGATGCCAGCACTTTTGCAATGCTGAAAGGAGCTAGGGAGAGAGGAAGGTGGAGACAAGAGGAAGAAAGAAAAAGAGAAGAGAAGAAGGAGGTAGAGGAAGAAGAGAAAAAGGAGAAGAAGAAGAGGAACAGGAGGGGGAGAAGGAGGAGGAAGAGGAGGGAGAGACTAAGGTACAAATAAAAAGGAGGGTAGAGGCCACTAGGGCTAGTCATAGTGCATCTCTATGCCATACTCTTTTAGACAACTTGAGGACATATTTCCTCCCTCCCCATCCCTGGATGATACAACATGTATATGACTGACCAACCAGCAGGTTTCATTTGTAGATGCAATACATGATTGCTTGTGGACAGTATACAGAGCTTTCTCTCTCATCTCTGCTACAAAGATCGACAGCATTCAACATGCTGGCTGTGCCATCAGCCTGTGTTTCGAAGTGAATGAAGATCCTGCCCAAGGGTCCCATGTCAGCTTGCTATGACAGGCATGGTGTGAACGAGGAAAAAAATATCAATCTTTTTCTTTTTCCAAGCCACTTGGGTCAGAGTTTGTTTGTTGCCGCAGCACAGCCAAGCTTATCCTGACTGTGCAGACACTACTCTTTTCACCAGAGACAGCATTCCTGTAGGAGATACATGGAATGAGTAGTATCTGTTTTGTATTGCATGCTTACTATTTCTTTTGCAGGTAATTAATAAAGACATGGAATAAAGTGCCCTCCCTACCCAAAGTCACAAAGTTTCTAGGTGGCATGGCTCGCCTCCTCAGGACTAATTCTTTCTCAGCACAGAACACCTCCTCAACCAAGTCTGGAGCCTGTTCCCCTCTCTGCAGATCAAGTATGCCCCACGTTTCTGTGTCTGGCTTTGTACTAAGGCTTCTTTCCTCTCGCTCTCTAGAGGAACATAGTTCTCTCTCTCTCTCTCTCTCTCTCTCTCTCTCTCTCTATATATATATATATATATATATATATATGTATATGCATATATGTGTGTATATATGTATATATACACATATGTACATATATATACGTATATATACACATATATGTATATATACACATATATATACATATATATGTCACACACACATACAAATACACCCACAGAGAGAGAAAGAGATGTACAGATAACACTTATATACAGACATATTGAATGACAATTTGCATACAGAAGACTCTCGTCAATAATAACCACTTAACCCTTTCAGTAAACTAACCAACACTCTGCCTTCTTCTAAAGCACACCTCTGCTGTGTCCCACCCAGAAGGCTGAAAGCCCCTGACAAGTAGGTTCCTTTGGCCCCCAGGTCTGGCTTTTGCATTCTTTGGGCACTAATGTTGTTAAGAGTCCGTTAGCATTTATTCCCAATCTGTTCGCTTCAGTTGTACCCATTAGTATAATCACGCACATTAACACAAGTGGGAAAAGAAACAGAGCTGTTTCTGTAAAGACAAGAATGCGTTGGAAAGAGTCAATAAAGGAAACTCTAAAAGCAATGCTGTGAAAAAAAATCTGTAAAACAGAGGAAAATTGTGACAACTTATATGCAAACTGCCCTAGACTATTTCTTCAGTCTCTTAAGGTTTCACATTTTATTTTTAAAGAAACAGAACCTTCTAGGTACAGTGCTGTAAGTGCAATTTATATAAGAAAGAGAAGCTACACGTCTCCCCAATATAATGCAGTATTAATTGGAAAAAAAAAACAAAAACAAAAACCTTTATCAAGCAATGCATACTTGGTAATAAAACAAAGTGTTGATGTGTGTCTGTATCTCTCTGTGTGTCTGTCTGTCTGTCTGTCTGTGTGTGTGTGTGTGTGTGTGTGTGTGTGTGTGTATGCACACGCATGTATGTGCGTGTGTAGGCAGACATATGTGTGAGTGCGCTTGCCTGTGCATGCCCTGTACAGGCCAAAGCTTGACTTCTAAGTGTCTTCCTCTGTGATTCTCCATCTTACTTTTGGGGGTACAAAGTTCCCCACTTGCTGCACTCTGCACAGTGCAGGGCTTGTCCTGACACAGGTGACAAAGGAATGAAGAAAAGACAGACACAGAGACAGACAGACAAGCTGGGATTGGGTGGGGCATTCATGTTCTGATAAAGATGCCTCAGCACCAGCAGCTGTATAGAAACTCAGACAGTTCGTATTAGACATCTGAATCCGAGAGACAAGGGTACTCTATGCAGCCGAACAAGGAGACAGGTTATGGTATACAGTTGAACAGGGAGGGAAACAGCACATCTTGCTGGGACGTCTTTGTAGCGAGGCAGTCTCAAGCTGCAGTCATCCCAAAAGAGGAAGCTCTGATGGACAGCTTCTACATATGTTGTCAGCATTCTCACTCAGGGCTGATCCCTCTGAGCCTAACACGCTTTGTCACAACCATAGGTCTCAGGCATCAGGGTCCTTGGCACGGCTGTGCGCATGTCAACAACTCACTTCATTCAGAACTTCCTCTGCTCTTCATTCACTCAGGGCTTCTTCTGTCCCTCTGCTGAACCTTGAGCTCATTAACTAAACAGAGACTAGTGTGGTGAGTCCTAGGAGCCACCTGTTTCTACCTTCCCAGGGCCAGGATTACAGACATTGCTACCACATCCAGCATTTTACACGGGTACTGAGGACCCGGTACTTATGCTTGTACAGGAAGTATGATACCTGGTGAGTCCTCTCTCCAGCCTCTGTATGTATCATTCCAAATTGCAATCCTCCATGTTTAGTTGCTTTTGAGTAAGAGGATTTTCGAATTACTACCTTTGTTGCCCACACCCTCCTCATCACATAGACACATTCTGTATTTTTATTTGAAGTTGTTCACATAGTCTTTATTCAATTAGCTAATTCAATAAGTATTTATGCGGTGACTTCCTGTGGCAAGTATTGGGTTGGGTGCTAGGGAGGGGTCAAGGAACTGTAGAGCATCTCCGTTTGTGGATCTCAGACCCTTGGGAGTGGAATGACCCTTTTATAGGGTCATCTAAGACCATCAGAAGACAGATTCTTATGTTACAATTCATAACAGTAGCAAAATCACAATTATGAAGTAGCAATGAAATTAACTTTATGGTTGGGGGTCACCACAGCATGAGGAACTATATTAGAGGGTCACAGCATTAGGAAGGTTGTGAACCACTGCTGCAGAGCCTTATGGCACCTCAAATCATCACAGAATCCTTAACTGATCAAGATGGGATGCCCTGCAGATGGCCAGGACTCACTGTTTCTCTATGTAACTCAGATTGGGGATGATTTCCTTCTTCTGACTATGAGCCAGGCAGTCTCTTCCTTGGGTCCCACATACCCAAAGTTCCTAGGGATAACTGGCTACTTTCATCCTGAAAGACCTGGGACTGAAATTTTGTAAGTGGCTGGAGCTACTTGGGGAAAGTTCCACCATCAACTTGTATCCGTCCATATTCTTCTCTCTTTTGCTTCTGGGATGCTCTTTCCTCCATTCCCCACCCGAGTCTGTCCATGCCGTGGACTCTATGACTTCCTTCCCTCTCCCTGTGACCTCAAGTGAATGAGGAGGGTGAGGGCTTTGGAGGAGGCAAGAGACTAAATTTGTAGTTGCTGTCCCTCATCTCCATATCTGCAGATATGTGTTGGTGTCTAGACCACTCCAGCAAGGACCAGAAAATCAGGCCCATACTTGAGGAAGCATGCAAGCTAGCAGGATTGGAGGACATGCACACTCTCAGAGCTAAGAGTATTTCCTTAAGCTTTGTGCTCGTCCCAGTCCTGAAGCGTATGTCTTTTGTAAAGGATAGACCATGAATGTCTTCGCTTCATAAGCTGTGTGATCTCTGTTGCTATATTCAGTGCTGCCTTTGAACTATGCACGACGATATTGTAATAAAGCTGTATTTTCACAGACCAGTAGTACACATGATCTGGTGCATGGCCTGCAGGTTGCCATCCCTAACTCTAAGGGAAACAGTTGCTGACTCTGGGGCACAGCATCATCCTCCTTGTTTATTGTAACCTTATACACATCCTCACAAAAAGTCCCTTTGCTAAACTCCTCTCGAATTACTCACACGGAATGTGCCATCTGGTTTTTGCTAGGACTTAATTGATGCACTTGGCTTTGCATTTCTCCAGGCTTTAAATGCAAAGTAACAACAATAACAAAAAAAAAAACAAGGAAGACAGACTGCGACCAATTACTGTGTGATAGGGACACAGTGCTTATCATGCATGTATCCACTCCCAGATAGGACAGAACATTTCACCAACCATAACACACTCATAGAGTAGACCAGAGATGAGATGAGCACACCTCCTTTCTTGGAGCCCGTAGTCTCTGCCATCCTGCTGCTCTGTTTGTCTTATAAAGGAAGCAAGGTCTATTCTAATTAAACAAGAAAACACATCTTTTCACAAGGAGAGATGGGGTCCATTGTACTCTGTGCCTCAAAGAAAGCTTGCTTTAATAAGAATTCTTTTGTAATCCCTGCTGTTATTTGTAGCTTCCCCAGGCTTTTGCTGCTAATAAAAGGATTGTAAAGTTGACAAATATAAGCAGGGACAAAGAAGTTTGGGGAGATAATGCCTTGGTGAATGGGCAAGGCTTTGGAAGTATATTGATTCCCCAACACCGAGATGATCATGAGAAGCCAAGGCTGCCATCGGTTAGTGTGATATTTCTATTACAAAGTAAAAGTCTCTCTAGAAAGCATCATGTCTTTATTATATCATGTCAAATTGTGCTCTGTGTTGAGGAAAATAGTTTAGTCCAAACATATCTAAAGATCTGTTTTCACATCTGGATTCATAGCCCCTCCCACAACCTACCATGTTATCACATGTACTTGGCAAATGGAATTCCAGCCACTATTGTGCATTCTTTTATGTGTGCCATGGGTATCTGTTGTCCTTCCACACCTATGACCAGTCACTGTAGCTGCTTCTTCTTCCAGTAAGAGCTCCAAGTCTTACCCGGAGATTTCCTTTAATCCTACACATAAAGCTTTAATATTTCCTGTTGAGACTCCATCTGGGTGCATGTTCTGGACAGTTCATGTACTGTGTGCCCCTGGCTATAGAGATTGGTTTGATCGTGTAGTGTTGTGGGAAATATTTAAAAAAAAAAAAAATGTGGCATCATCCTGCACTAACCAGGCTACTCTCTGTCTTGGCAGGCTGGCTAGCCATGCACTGTCAGGCAAAGACCGGCCTGTTCTTACCGAGTGGAAATGCTGACTCAGAGCTCCAAAATCTTCCCACCTAGCTCACTAAGTTTCCACTGAGGTAGCTAATGTGGAGTGAAAAATTATAAAGACTGTTTTATAAAATATATGTAGACTTTTCTTTGCCCTTAGACCTGGGCAGAAAAATGCAGGTCCCAGAATGCGGAACTGAAAATAAGATTTCAGGCCTTCACTACCCTGGACACATTCCAGGTGAAGGACATTATGGATTACATTCCTCAAGCCTCAGGCAGTAGGCCCACCTATGGGTGGGAGAGGCCCAAGGCAGGAAGACACATTCCTGACCACAGATCAAGATGCAAGCCACCTAGGTGGGGCTATAGCTGGAAGAAGTGAAGATAGTTAATCTGAAATAGTTGGTAAATGACAGGGTGGGACACAACGACATGGTAAAACCACATTTTTGAGAAAAATGATTGTACTGAGTAATTTACATGGCTATTAACTTTTCAGGGTGGGTTTCTCTGGAATGTTTCGCTATTCTTATGTTATGTATCCTTGGCAACCCCTCACCCCTTTCCCACTCCCGTGGTTTATGGTTTTTCCCTTTAAAACCCTCCTCAGACCGGCGGGTGGGGTCAAACTCTACTCCTGCACGAGTATGTAGTCAGACCACTGGCTGCCAGCTCTCTTCCCCAATAAACCTCTGCTGATTGCATCCAGGTATGGTTTCTTGTGATTCTTGGGTGGTCGTGATTTCATGAGACTTGAGGAAGGGTCTCCCGAGTATGGGGGTCTTCACTACCACACCAGCCCTATGCTTCAAAACTCCCACAGCCTTTTGTGGTGCACATCAGGCAAACCCACACTTTGCCCCTATACCTTTCTCTCTGGAACGAAGTCAAACTGCTGGATGAAGGAAAACACCACACAAACTTAGTTCAGAAACAATGGTAACTCAATCACTGGGCACAACAACTAGAATTCTAATCTTGTAAGCCATATTAAATCTAAATCCTCCAGTGGCAAATCCTGGCATATCTGCCATTGAAACTGGGAGACATTAGTAGCTACATCTTGTACTCTGGCTATCCCTGTCCAAAAGTTCCAATCTCTCCCCTGCTCACTCTTTCTCTTCCCCTGTCCAACCCGGAAGTCCTGCCTACTCGCCCAGTGATTGGCTCCTTTATTCATTATGGGATGGTTCACAAGAAGTCACCTGAGTACGTGACTCTTTCCTCGGTCCAGACAACCCATCCTGGGAAAGAGGAATTAACATCAAAATACAAACAACACCAGGGCCATCCACAACAGTATAGCTATATGATCTAGTTACAGGCAGGAAGGTTCTTAGGGAAGTGAACAGACGGATGTTCCTTCCCTACTAACCTTGACTGTGGGGCTAGAACTGTTGGAGCCATTGTAGTGACACATGAAATCTGAGGCTGAAGTCAACAGAGTATGATAGTGACACTGGTCAAGCTGCAAATACAGATTTGACTAAAATCAGTCATGGGAAATAGATAAACATACAGACACTGTTCTACACTTTCCTCCTGTAAATCCTTGCAGATGCATCTTTTCAGATTCTTTACCAAGAGAACTAAGAGAGGAAAATCATTCCTTGTCCCTTAAATATGTCCAACTCCCAGATATGACAAAACATTTCACCAACCACAACACACTCATAGTGTTGGGCAATGCAGTGAACTGGTGAAATGCATTTTGTTTTTTTCTTGGAATCCAACAACCATACAGAAAAACCTGGACTAACCTTGTAGGAGCCCAAGACAGCATGAAAAAGGAGTAGGTCATGCTGGTAGGCAGCCAGCAAGCTGTAGGAAGTAGGGTTGCCCAGCTTACCCACAGGTTTTTTTTTGGGGGGTGGGGGGGGGGAGGGATAAAGAGGACCCAGAAGAGATGTTAAGTGAGTATATCTTAAATTGCTAACTCACAGACTTGAGAAAAAAATAAAAGAAAGGAAGAAAAGAAAAAGAAAAACCCAGCTGTTTTAAAGTATTTCATGTTTGGCAAACACTATCTGATACCTGCCCCAGCCCTGGCAGTTTTATATCTATGAGCTAACAATGTAGCCTTCGTTTTGGTAGGAATTGGATTTTCTCTCATTTGAATTAAAAAGCATGTTCCCCACCCAGGCAACACTTGAAGGGGTCTTGGTTTGTCTGTATCCCCAAATAAGCGATAAATCAATAAATATTAGGCAATTATATAATATTGGTAGATTCACAGGCCACATGTTGAAGAGCAAGGAATATGTTTATTTGAGTCTCCAAGACTATCTCTTGGAGGATATAGTTCATAAAGCTTAGCTCGTTGTTTTAGACCATTGTCTGTTACTATAACAAAATACCCATGGAAGGGCTAACTTACAAAGGAAAAAATAAGGTTTTAGTTCACAGTTCTAGAGGACCAAGACTACAGCCTCACATTCTGTTTGAGTTTTTGTGATGTCTTCGTTCTCCATTGTTTTGCTGTAGAGCAATAGACAGAGGACCTGGGCATTTATGAAAGAGATATGCTTTGTGAAAAACATCGGGACTTGCTTTCTAGCAATTCTCTGTTCTGAGAACTCTTCCATTCCAACTAGAACTATCCAGTCTCAAGAGGACTGTGCTAGTCTCAAGAGAAAGACACTAGCCCGGTGTGAGGGTGATGCTCTTGTGAGCTTCCTTCCTCTTACGGGCCCTACCACTGTTCAGGCTCATGAACCTGGGGACTTCATCTCTAGAACAGAGATTGGAGTGGGAGGGGACAAACCAGACACAAGCCATCAAACTTCTAAACAAACTTAGAAGACACAAACCACCTCTCTGATCCACACAATAGCTGAAAACAGGTGCATCTACAATCCATATTCAAGGGAGCACACTCAGCCATCTCCCTAAGGGAGTCCAGAAAGATCCAAGTCTGGATTTTTAAGGCCTAAAACCTGAAACTAGGAATAATCCTTTTTTTCTTCTAAAATGAAATAGACAAGCAAGAAGCCCAGCTCTGTCTGCCTCTGGTCTCCAGACACTAGCTATTTATTGCTGTAACATACAGCTGCGTTCCTATAATTACATCCTTACTTATTTTTTTAAAGGCCTGAAGCCAAGTAACCACGGGGTCATGTGCTGTCTGACCTATCTTCTGTATCAGAATGAAAACCAGTAACCTGTTCTCATGAACTGTTGACAAAATTGTGTGTTTATGTGTGGGAAAAGGGGAAGGGGTATGCACTTTTATTTTTATTCTTAGAGGGTTATTCACGCTGTCTCCACCTGTTGGCTTATACTGTAAGTTCTTAAGTATCTCCTCTCCCCTCTCCGCAGGTGAAGGTCATTAACCTTTGCGGAGACTGAAAGGACGGATGTCCTTGGTGGACAGAACACACCCCAATTCTAACCATGCATTTTACAGATATCCTCTGTACATCCTATGTACACTCATCCCTCTCTGGAGAAGATGCCTAGCAACCTGTTAGCAACCAAAGCCCCCCATTCCCCACGTGCATCAGGCTACATGAAACACCCTCTCTGAAAAGGGACCAGTTCTTTTCCTCTAAGTGACCATCATACTTAGCTTCTATTTAAAGTGTTTCCAATACATCCTGGTACAGGGTAGGGGAGCAGTTCCAGCTAGGACTCGTTTTGTTTACATATGTAATAAAGCAAAAATGTGTTCTCAAAGGAACTTCTAACGAGAATTCCCTATTTAACATTTTCTACTTATGCATAATCGGGTGTACATGTGATTAAAATTAGATTTGTCATGGAAATGATATGTGATGATGGTCTAGTCTATTGATCAAAACAGAAACATTCTCATTGCAACCCTTAGAAACTAAACTCCTTCTCTTGAACCCCATAAGGGGAAGACCCACACAATAATCAGGAGCATTAAGTAGCTTCACTCATGTGACCCTCTGCCCTCCCACAGTGAATTCTGATCATTTTTATTGCTATGCTTGAAACAGAGTTTTCTTGCTTTGTTTGAAAATCTGTGTGGCCCTTTCTGTTGGGGGCCGACTTTTAGCAGAAAGCGGCTATCAGCTTTGCAGCCATCTTGAGCCATATACCCTGACATGAGACTTGGTTTTCAACAGCCTACAACAGCTGAGCACACTCTGATAAATATCTTGTTTATCCCACATATCTTGTTTTGCTGGGTAGTGCCCCCAGCTGCAAGGCGCACATGCTATCCATGCTATACAAGCCTGTGAGGCATATGTCATATCCACACCTGGAAGGCACGTGGTATCCACGCGCCTACAAGGCACGTGACAAAGTGTATAAATACCCCAGACTTCCCTTCAAGGAAGGAGAGCCAATAAATAAGGGAAACAATGAGAGAGAAAAGGAGAGACATGAAGAGACAATAAACGAGAAACGAGACTTGATCAGAACCTCTGTCTTGTCTCCATTCTTCGAGTCTCTCCCCCTTTATTCTCTCTCTCTCACTAGACCCTGACCCGCAGACCAAATCGGCAGAGCGATCCGGGACATTTTGGCCTCCAAGCGTGGAACAGAGAGGGCCACAACACCTTTCATTCTTTAAATTAAAAGCTAAGGATCTGGCAAGACCCAGCCTTCCGACCCCAACCCCAAGACCACAGGTAATACTGCCATTGTCTCTCTTGTATACTATTGGGTACCTGCTACCCTTCCCGACACCTGCTTGCTACATAGTAGACATCCAGGACTTTCTTAATGGAAACAAACGGAACAAAAGCATGTTTGAGAAAAAAAAAACCCAACTGCAAAACTACTAATTTAATGAAATATGATTTTATTTTATTAGCCATTAACTTGTTTCTTAAAATAAAATATTAATTATCCTTATAACAATTACGTCTTTAGTTTTTGAGTTTGTGCCTCATGAATTTTCACATTCCCCAGGACTCATAATAAAAGGTGACAGCGTGAGAAAGCTCATAGGAAGCTACGAGGGTCACTTGCCTGACAGTCCAGCAAATACAGACCCCAGTGTGTCTTCAGTGGCAGAGCTAGGTATGTGGAGTGCCTTGGAATTGCTGCAATATAGATATAAAATAAAAGCCACTGTGATGGTTAATTGATTGTCAATTTGATGGGCTTTAAAATCACCATAGCAATAAATCTCCGGACATGTCTGTGACAGATAATCTAGGGTGGTGACGTGAGCCTACTCCTGTGTGTGGTGGTGGGTTCCATGGGCTGGGGCCCCAGACTGAACGAAAAGGAGACAGAAGCACATATAGGTCATTTTCCTGTAGCTGTGATGAATCACCATAACCAAGACAAGACAACACGGAGAAGAAAGGACTTATCTGGGTTTATGGTTCCACAGGGAGGGTTCACAATGGCAGGGGAGGCATGGCAGCAGGTAGCTGGGGAAGGAAGCTAGAAACTCACATCTTTAACCACAAATAAGCAAGGGGTGACCTGGAAGTGGGGTGAGACTGTAAACTCTTGAAGCCTGCTCCCACCAAAACACTTCCACCACCAAGGCTGCACCTTCTAAAGGTTCCATAACATCCTCCAAATGGCACCACAATTTAGGGGCCCTGTGTTTAAATACCTGAGCCTACTCAAACCACGGCAGGAGCTAAACTGCAGACATGATACGACCAGCTATCTAAAGCTCCTGCTGCTACCATACCTTCCCAACTGTGATGGACTGTATCACCTGGAATTGTAAGCCCAAGTAAGTCCTTCTCAGCTTACATTGCTTCTGTCAGTTACTTTATCACTGTAACGAGAGAAGGAGCAACTACAAGCACTACAGCTTAGTTGCTGATTTTGCACAAACATTACACCTCTCGCTCCTCCAAGCTGGGCAGGTGGACCGCTTGCTCGCGCCTTCCCTTCATGTCCACGTAGCACTAGATTAATCTCTGTTTTGAGTGCATTTGCTATGAGAGCAGGTATCCTGAAGGCAAGAGAGCCAGCCCCATGCCAGCCAGCAAATGCTCACAAACACATGCAGAGGAGACACAACAATGAGGATCCTCACTCTGATTGCTGTGAATCTGTGTGAGGCCACTGAAGCACCTTGGTAGTTTGTCTACTGACTCCACCTTTTCCTGACTCAGACAGGTGTTCTTCCCCTTGCCCATAACTCTGAAGGGCAGGCAGCTCTGTTAATGTCCAAGAGCCCGGCTAACCCAGAGGGCAGAGCAACCCACTTCCACAGAGTGGACAAGGATGAAGATGGGGTAAGTCACAGAGAGGACATGAGCTAGACTCCATCAGCACTATGAGCCCCATGATGGTGGGACTCCAGTGTTAATAGTATGTTCTTCTCACTTGCGTTTCAGCTCTTTCCACATCGAGCAAACCCGGGCCACCAGTGCATTATAGCAATGCACCGGGGACCTGTCATCTGGCTTCTGACCTTTGCTCACTCATGTTCCAACCCCGATAGCATGTCTTAGTAACAGAAAAAATTCCCGCTATGTGCTACCATATTTCCTTGGTTTCTTCCTCTATATTCCCCTTCCTTTGACAATAAGCCTTTTAGAAGCTTTGTAAGGACTCACAGGGGCCTGTGCACAGATGCATGTCATGCTTCCCGAGCCTCGGCACTTAATCTATGCTGCTTTGCAAAGACCGTGTTGATCACTTTCATCCTGGCTACAGTCTTTGTTCTTTAAAGGGCTCACCATATGTACTCAATCCATATTGTCCATTTTCTCAGCCAGAGTGTACAAGAAGCAGAAGGCTCTCATTTGTGGTTGTTGTTGTTGTTGTTCTTCTTCTTCTTTTTGTTTTTTTGTGCCAAGTCACCTTGACTCATAGGAGTATATGGCTGCCTTCATTTATTCCACCATAGCCCACCAGACAAAGCGATGGGCCCTTCACTTAAGTGATGAAGTCAACGGAACATCACTTCAACCAGAGGAAGAGATGCTTACAGGGAGTGAAGTTCTTCATGACCCAGAGTCATATTAATGACCTCACATCGGTACTTATCAGTGAATATAATCCCTTTCCCAGAATTACATGCTGGCTGGTTCAGATAAATAACAGAGATCCCTAACACTCATAATCCCAGCTGTTAACAATTAATTTCCAAAATCCATCCTGAAAAACCCAGACAGGCCTTACTTAGTGAGTTTCTCACTAGTCACCATTTAAACCTCAAAACTTGAAACTGTTGTCAAGACACGGCTGACTTGGGCAATCAAGATAACAATATGCAGCAATAACCCGGGTGAAGCAGGGACTAAGTGTGAATTAATACATCGGCTGACACCGGGTCCCAGATGTTTCCAACACAGGCAGTATGCTCGAAGTGATGCTGAGCAGATTTACGTACTTAACTAATATGTTTATTTAAAGGAAATTTCCAAATCCCAAATAGCATCCAGATTTCTTCTTTGGCGGCAGATCAAAAGACAGCCTATCAATAAAGACAGACTCCAGGATAAACCTTTCAACATCTGCTTCAAACCGCTAAACAACAGATTTGAGAGTTTGAAAAACTTAATTGCAGACAAATTTCACTGCCTCTTACATAAATATATATGTTCGTGTCCCTGGGATGGTGCTGACCTCATCCATTTCTGTGTTCGCAGTACTTGACATGGTTTAGTCACCAGCGTCAACAGCTCTGCCCTCACAGAGGATTCTAGAGTCCGGCTCTCCTTTCATAATGAAGGATGGATGAATAGACCATCCACTCTGCCAGACGATGCTACACAAACCTTGGGGAGGAGGGCAAGTATTTGAGCACAGAATATTGTAGAAAAGGAGGCCCCACCCTTTACCAGCACTTGCTTTGTTTGATTGACAGTGGGGATTTGCTTGCCCTGAATGTTCTATACTTCTGGTGGGGAGGAGTGTAGAAACAGCAATGCCTCTGGTTAACAAAACTGTACCTCCGGTGTTGTCGGCAACTCCTCATAACCAAATACAAGTCTGAATAGATCTGTGTGTTCGTGACAAGGATGTGAATAGAAGAATGTTGGGTCCATAATAGCTCTTTTACCTGTAGTATGAATTAATTCATGTCCCCATAGGTAGTAACTACCTGAGATTGGACTGTGACTGTTGCACACACGAGGTATCTTCTACACAATAGCCATGGCTGTAAATAATTACTTTGTTCCAAAAACTCCTTTTGACTGGACATCTGTTTAGTGCAGGGACCAATAGCTGTAAGTTTGACCTTGGGTCATGTGGTTTAGAGAGAAAGAAGTTTAACTCATCCATGTTCACTTCTGCTTCACTTTTTTAACTTGGTCATGTTGAAGTCTGGCAGCCAATCCTGACCCAATTATGATAGGAACAAAATGTCATGGCATTGGGGACATGTTACAGTTAGCCCTAAATGGCTGCCATGACAGTATCTTGTATTGAGCCTGCTTAAACATTTTTCTTGTCATTATCCCCTAAACAACATTTATAGAACTCTGACTGTATCAGGTGTGTCAAGTAACTAGACACAGTGTAAAGTCTCCAGAGGTGACAGTTAAGTACTGTGACATTTTAAATGAGAAATTTGAGAATTCTTGGATGTGGTATCCTCAGGGGTCCTTGGAACCAACCCTCCATGGATACAGAATGGCTGCTGTTTTAAGTATGTAAAGCCATGTTTCTTTGCCACAATAGAACAGGGAAATTCCATTAGAAAATGGACTTTGGAGGGATATGCTGTAGAATGATCCTTCTGCGTTGTGGGTCTATGCCTCTGTTGCTCTGGAATGATCTGTCTTCTGTCTAGTACACACCAAAGCTGAGTTCAGACATACATTTCCACTGTACCTCTGCACGCTGAGGGCACTTTTTACACATAGTCCTCTTGAACTGATACTAGCTGCCCTAAATGGCATGCCCATGTGTCTTATATCTTGGTGTAAATAGTGCTGTGTTAGTCAAAGAAACAGAACTTATAGAATGGATGCATATATGTAGGAATTATTGGAGTAGCTGATAGTCTAGCTAGTCTAACAATAGCTGACTCAGAAAAGAAAGGCTGAAAATCTAGTAGCCATCCAGTTCACATCCCAATCTGGCACTGGAGTCTATAAGGATTCCTAGAGAGCTGTTGGGTTTCAGTCTATGTTGGAATCCCAAAGATGCTGGATTGAATCCTCACCACAGCAACAGAGTAGATGTACTTGCTAGCAAGAATGGGGGAAGTGGGGAAAATCAGAGCTTGCTTGTCCCGTGTCTCTTTTTTGTGGAGCTCCACAAGAATGAACCACATTCAGGGCAACGTCTCCTTCTTCTTTGAATAGTTTTATTAAGAAAATCCTTCACAGAAGTGCCCAGTTGCTAGGGCTTTAGTTAATACCCAATGTAGTTGAGGAGTTGACGACCAAGATTAGTCATCACAAGTGCCTAGTAGAGAACAGGCAGAGTAGTGTGTGCCTTCTGGGTGTCTTCATCCATGGATGGATGGATAATTATTTTTTCAGTAAAGGGGAAAGATAACAGTCACCTCACTGGCTCTTGTGAGTTAAATGAACCAACATAGGAGGTCCAGTCATGTCTGGGTCATAGCAAGCATGGTACATACATAGCTCTGATTGCTTCTGTGCTGTGTTTTGTATGACTCATTTCTTGTGGAGCAAGAAGTGCCTCATGTTGCAATGCGTACGTAGATGATGATAGCAATGGTGGTCACGATGATACCATAACTCTCAGACCTGAGGCCCTATGTGCTATACAGTTTTACATCTTCATGATAACATTATTGACTATTAATATTATCTGCATTATTTATTTTTAAATCAATGTGTATGCGAGTGCGTCTGCGCATGCTTGGATGGCTTTAGAATCCAGAAGTGGGCATTGGATTCCCTTGAATTGGAGTCACAGTGGTTGGGAGCCACCCAATGAATGCTAGGAACTGAGCTCGGGTCTTCTAAAAGAATACCAAGTACTCAACTTCTGAGCCATCTCTGAGTCCCTACTACCTCTTCTTTCTGGTTAGCACACATGAAGTTATGAAGTCAGCAGGTGATAAATCTGGGAGTCAGACTTAAGCTTACTAGAATCTAAGTTTTTAAGGCCCAGTCATGCTGTCTCTTCCCACACTCG
>NW_023045036.1:22500-50016 GCF_011762505.2 Arvicanthis niloticus | reverse complement strand
CCCAACCAAGGTCTCCATAGAGAAGTAAATAAACCCTTGCCTGGCAAAGCTGCAAAGAGCTATGGTACCGTGGCCACTAGAGCTAATGCAACAGATGTTTCCAGATTATTCACCACGTTCCTTGCTGGCAAACCTTACCATGGCTAGCACGTGCCTGACTTGCACTTGATTTTTTTTATTGGATACTTTATTTATTTACTTTTCGAATGTTAACCCCTTTCCCAGTTTCTACTCCAGAGACCTCCTATCCCACCCTCCTCCCCCTGATTCTATGAGGGTGCTCCCCCACCCACCCACCCACTCCCACCTCCCTGCCCTGGCACTCCCCTACACTGGTACATCCAGCCTTCATAGGACCAAGGGCTCTTCTCCCCTCCTGGGCATATACCCAAAAGGTGCTCCAACATATAACAAGGACACATGCGCCACTATGTTCATAGAAGCCTTATTTATAATAGCCAGAAGCTGGAAAGAACCCAGATGTCATTCAACAGAGGAATGGATACAGAAAATTTGGTACATTTACACAATGGAGTACTACTCGGCTATTAAAAACAATGACATCATGAAATTCTTAGGCAAATGGATGGAACTAGAAAGTATCAGCCTGAGTGAGGTAACCCAATCACAAAAGAACACACATGGTATGTACTCACTGGTAAGTGGACATAAGCCCAAAATCTCATACTTGCTCCTGATTCTTGTGCTTGCTTGATTCTTCTGTGCTCTTCTCTTGAAACTAAACTATTAATAACCACTATATACTGCCATCTGATGGTAGTTTGATGAAATAACAGCTGGAAATTTCAAGTCAAGAGAAAAGCAAATTACATTTTGCAAACGCTACTGAACACAATCTGGAGAAAAGGTGTAGGAAGGCTACAACCTTCCAAAATAGTTAACAGTGGTTATGACTAAAGCAATAACCACTTTATTGATAATGGCTATACTATCTCACCAACTTTTATAGCATTTGTTGCCCCTTGAATGGCTTATCATAACACGGAAAAGAATCAAAACAAGAAAGTCCCTGAACCAGCACCAGACAGATAGTAAGCACTCACCTGTCAACTGCAGTGTTTATTACATGTTATTTTATTTTTAATTGCATGTCTGTGTCTGGACATGTATACATGGATTTAGGAACCTGCAGAGGCCAGAAGAGAGCACAAAATCCCCCCAAGCTAGAGTTACAGGTAGCTGTGAAGCTCCTAAACTCAGGTACAGCAGCTTGTCTTGACCACCTGAAACCTCTCCATCCTTTGCAGTGTTTGAATAAGTACTGACAGTAGGTACTCAGGAAATGGTCTACATGGTTTCATCTCATTGGACTTTCATAGCAACCCTGATAAGTGAGAACTACCCCTCTCCCTGGCTTACTGATTAGACAAGTCACAGTCAGGGATGAAGTTGCTGGGAGTTGCAGCACTCCTAAGTAGAGCAGATGTAAGTGCAGCTCGTCTCTGACCTAAAACCGTTCACTTATTAAACTACTAGTGTGGTGGGATGAGTGTTCTCCGTGGCTATAGAAATCTCACACCACTCCATGCTTTTTACCCAATCCTACCTTACATACACACCTCTCTGAGGCATGGTGGCCATGAAAAGCTTAGGCCCAGGCAAGGTAGTACCCACCTTTAATCCCAGGAGACTGAGGCAAGCAGACCCCTGAGTTCAAAACCAACCTGGGACAGCAAATTCCAAATCCAGGTGTAGTGGTACACACCTTTAATCTGGGCCACACCTTCTGATGGAGACCTAGATAAGGACATTGGAAGAAGGAAGATTCACTCTTCTTCACCAGCTCGCACTTACCTGCCAACACATCTGTTGGAACCTACTTCTTCAGGATTCCAGTTTATACAGAAGAGCAGCTACTACTACAGAAGAGGAGACTACTAGAGTTTTGGACTTCCCATTCACAGCTTGTCCATTGTTGTTGGATTAGTTCGACTTCAGCCTGGAAGTCATTACAATACATTCTCTTAATTTATGAGATACTCTATAAGTTCTGTGGCTCTGGAGAACCCTGACTAATACACACACACCCAACACACAGCATAGGGGACAGGGAGGGACAGAAAGGGAGAGGCTGAGAGACTTAAGATTTTTTTCTCTCTCTTTCCAATGACTCTGCTGGTTGCACCTCTGTCCTTATCTTCATGTTCTGCGGCCCTGGTGGTAGAAACCCGAGTCAAGCAAAGTACCAGAGCTTTAGGGCGTGACATGAAGAACTGGGCGTGAAGGAGAGAATGCTGGAGTAAAACTTCTCTTCACTGGGTCAGGACCATGACTTGGGACCCAGTGGACCTCAGTAGTCTCTCCATGAGCTTGTGAGCTCTTTTGCAAGCTTGAGCAAGGTCCCCAGTGCAGGGTAGAATAGATGCCATCAGGACGCCTCTTCAGCTTCAAGGAGATGACATTTAAGCCAAAGCAAGCCATGTGCAGATGGTGGCACAGGGCAGTTCTCCTTTCCCACTGTCGCATCTGAGATCTGGAAGAGAGCTTTGCTGCCATAGATTCCTGTTGGCAGACAAGGATGCGAGAAGAAGCTGGGCATGGAGTTGTGGCTGGGACCCCAGCTTCTGACACTCAGGCATGAACGACGTGTGGCTAACTGTACTGAAGCCTCACATTATACCACTGATGCATAAGACTCCCAATGATAAGGCCTCTCTTCTCCATAATAGTTTTTCAAAAGCATCCCACAGCAAGGGTTCTATCACTTGCTAATTTAATAGGAAAAGAAGTTATGTGATGTAGTATTTTAGGGAAATACTGGGTTTTCTAAGAGAAACCATCCTTTGTTATAACTCTGAATGTGTTTGCCTTTAATCTCTGCTCTCCCAAACCTCTTTGACCAGGAAACCTCTTTGGGGGATGTCTTAATTAGGGTTTTCATTGTGAAGAGACACTATGACCATGGCAACTCTTATAAAGGAAAACATTTAATTGAGACTGGCTTACAATTTCAGAGGTTCAGTCCATTACCATTATGGTGGGAAGCATGGCGGAATGCAGGCAGACATGGTGCTGGAGAAGGAGCTGAGAGTTCTACATCTTGAGCTGCAGGCAGTAGGAGACTGTGTACCACACTGGGCGTAACTTGAGCATAGGAGACCTCAAACCCCACCCTACAGTGACACACTTCCTCCAACAAGGGCACACCCCCTAATAGTTCCCTTCCCTATGGGCCAAGCATTTGCACGAATGAGTATAGGGTGGGGGGAGGCATTTCTCTTGAACCACCACAATGGAGAAAACCTGTAAGTGTGTCTCTAGATACATACTTCTGTCCAATCCAGCCCAATCCTGGCAGTGCTTACTTGTGTCTAAGGTACATTGTCGACTGAGGTGTGAAGTGGAATATTTAAGGGTGTGGATAATAGAAAGTTATAGAACAACTTAAAGCATCTCAAAAATAACAGTAGCTCGATGCCTTTAGGTAGGAAAAGAGTCATCCACATAAGATTTCGTAGTCCACAGCTTATATTCTAATCCGTCTGCAGCTTTGGAGTCAGCATAATCTCTGGTTGGGCCCTCTTCTCTAATGCCTTTGTAGGCAGAGGGCCAAATGGTGATGTCAAATGGTGGCATTTTGCATCCATTCCTCTTGAGCCAGGAGCTCAGTACCCAGTAGCGGCACCCTAAATATTCGGTCACTTTGCTCTCTGGCCAGGTTCTGGGAAATCAGATTTAGAAAAGAGATTCTGTTTTCTAAATATTAGCAAGTTTTCAAAACAGTGTTAAAATGTTAAGTGTTTCATTTTACTACAGCCCTCTTGTAACTATCCCATTAGCCCTCGAAAAACTCAAACTATTTCCTGGGAGTGACTTTAAAGTCTCATGCCACAGGACCCTTGAAAAGGCATGTCCTCAGTGCTTGGAAGTGTACCACAGAGGAGGAAGCAGACTGTTTTCCAGGCTGAAGGAAGAGAACCCGGTCTTTTCGTCCCCCTCAGTAAGTGACTTGTCTTGAAATTGACCACTGGGTGGTGAGCATGTATGATCTGAGCACAGAAATGAAAAGACCCTCAATTGAAATGGCTTATCCAATCTGATATCTTAAGGTGGTAATCCCAGCATTCTGGATGCTGAGGAGAGAGGACAGAGAGTTCCAGACTAGACTGGACTACTTAGCAAGACTTTAAAAACAAAACAAAAACACACAAGGACCCAGTCCCTTTTTCCCACCTGTCACTCACCCATCATTCCTACCTTTGACTAGTGAGGATGAAGTGGTCTGTGTAATTGAACCCAGTATGTGAGGTAGATGACTGACACAAAAGTAGGAGGGGCTTCCCTCTGAGAGGAGGCTCAGCCTGAGGACAGGGCCCCATCTGGGACTGTTTGGGGCCTTTGTCTTGTGTAGACCCTATGCAGGCAACCGTGCTGCTCTAAGCTCATGAATACTGTGGCTATCACATGTGCAGAAAGTGGTGCTTCACAGTCATCTGGTCCTTTCACTCTCTAGCTTTTCTTGTTCCCCGGGCCTTTGTCAGCGAGTCTTATCTGGATCCATTATCATTACTATGAGGGGTGGCAAATGGTAGTCTTTCTATGTTCCGTGTATATTCGTTGGCTGGTTTCCTCCATGGTGACAGCACTGACCCTTTCCCTTCTGTGCTCCTCTCACTGTGTCTTGTCACTCATGTTTTCCTCAGTAAGCTAAAATCCTTGCTAGTCCTGTTATTTTGATGGTCTGATGGCTCTGGACTTGGCCAATCAAACCCCTATAAGCTGGCTCCAAGCAATCACTTTACCCTTCGGCACCATGGTGAATGCTGTCAATTTCTCTATGAAAAAACTCTAAAGTTCTCCCTGCACCCTCCCCCCATCCCCATTGTAAAACAGGCTTTTCCTGCCTGGAGACTTCACCACTAACTAATGTGGCCATGACCATCTTCAAACACAGGACTGTTTAACTTCAACACGAAACCGGGGCAGAGTCAAGCAGTACGTGGGAGTCCAGGAGCAGGTGGCGCCAGCGGTGGGTAGACTCAGCCATCCTAATGGTGTTTGCTTTTCCCTGTGTAAACCAAACCCTGGCTGCAAAAGATGTGCCCTTTGCTTCCCTGTTGTCGTGTATACCGCTTCAAAGACAAAGCACATTTTGATTCCCCTTAGCCATCAAGGGCTCCCACTGTACATCAGGCAGCTACTTCCAAAAAGACAAGCAGAGGGAAGGCAGGTAGCCTGCTCCTCCGGAACTCAGTGTTCCTTCAAGGGCTAGCATTTTTCTACTTCTGTGTATCATGCCAGAGGAAGGATATTTCCCTTTTGCTTGCTCCAGGCAAGATATGGACGGGATATTGATGTAGGCATGGGAAATGAACTGAACCTGATTTGATATGTATAAGGGAGAATAACTGCAAAGATGGGTGTGTCCCTACCCTTTTCACCTGTGGGGTCACACAACCTTAGACATTAGAGCCAGTTGAGAAAGGAATGTCACTAGGAAAGGAAATCACAGAGCGGGGAAAACAAAGGGCAGGACCTGAACCAGGAAGAATGTCCCACCACGAAGGCTGGTACCTGACTCAGAAAGCATGGCTCTCGGGTATGGGACTGGGCCTAAAGGGAAGCCAGGAAACTGACCCTAAAGAGGGAAAAGCTACTCACATAGCCTGCAGTTGAAGGGTTTAGGAGAGCAATGTGGATCCTATCTTTCCCTGGGAGAGAAGGGGGGGAGGGGCTCAAGACTACAGAAAACACATAAGCAGATGAAGGCCTTGGATGCAATCCCAGCCTCTGTCTATCTGCTGCCTGCCTTCCATCCTTGCATTTCTAAGCAATTTGCTCTGTGGTCTGAGCCCAGCAGAAGGTTTCAAGCTTCATCAGGTAATGGGTCCCCAGGACGCCAGCAGCCTCTAGGACACTGGGAGGGATCATGGAAGTTGTTGACCAGCTGCCCCTCCTGCCCGCCTTGGCTCCTTTTCCCTCCCTTCCACCTGCTAAATTGGAGCTCCAAAAGCTGACCTACCTACTCACTGACAACGTTTCACAGTGCTTCAGTTATAGGACTGTCTGCAGTCTATTAAATACTTCTGAGTCCCCCTTACCCTCTGGCCTGTTTTTTTTTTGTTTTGTTTTGTTTTGTTTTTTTTTAATATTTTAATATTTTAAAGTAAACAAAGGTATTTATTGCAGAGCCAGTCCTGAAGTGGGGAAGGAAAGGAGGGGAGGAAAAGAGGAGCTGAAGGGAGAAAAGAATGGGCATGGTTCTTCTTAATCTAAATTATTTCTCCACTTCATCTATGAGTTATGAGCAGAAAGTAAGGCAGAAAGGGGAGCTGGAACTAGGCGCATAATCCTAATAGCCACTGAGTGTGTGTGTGTGTGTGTGTGTGTGTGTGTGTGCGTGTGCGTGTGCGTGTGCGTGTGTGTGTGTGTGTGTGTGTGTGTGTGTGCTGCTATTTAAGCCTCCCATTCCTTCTTTCTCTGCAGTGCTGTTGTACTTGGGTCTCTATATGTTTTGCAGTTGATGTCATGATTGACAGACCTGTACCATTTGGTCCTTATTCTAGAACCAGTTACTTCTTGGTGTTGCTAAACGCCCATGTCATGGCAACTCTATTATATGTTTTGCGGGTCTAAGATGTGCATCTTTTTAAAAGACAAAGAAGGCTCGGAGAACGGAGTCCATCTATTCCAACCGAAGATGGATCAGAAACAAATCTGTGACAACATGTCTGTTAGTAGCACCTGCCAGGGAGACAAATGAAAGGTCATCAAGAGGGAAGAGGCAGAGAGATGGCTGTGTGGCCAAGTGGAACCTGCAAGTTTGCTGTCCCAGGGATTTGGTGCTTGGGGGAAAGGGGGTTGCAGAACCACTTCCTGTGCTGCTGGAAAAGTTGCTACCAACTTGGGGTTTCCAGACAACTGCCAGGGCTCCTAGAATTGGACAACAGGTTGCACTAAAGAACACTAAAAAGGCCGGGCGGTGGTGGCGCACGCCTTTAATCCCAGCACTTGGGAGGCAGAGGCAGGTGGATTTCTGAGTTCGAGGCCAGCCTGGTCTACAGAGTGAGTTCCAGGACAGCCAGGGCTACACAGAGAAACCCTGTCTCAAAAGAGAGAGAGAGAGAGAGACAGAGAGAGAGAGAGAGAGAGAGAGAGAGAGAGAGAGAGAGAGAGAGAGAGAGAGAAAAGAAGAACACTAAAGGACCCTATTCCTGACGAGCTCCCAGGAGTCAATATGGTCCGTGTTCCCCAGGGGGATATATGCACCCCCTCACTCCAGCTCCTGCATCTTTTGTCACATGGTCTCCCCTTTATATCTGGGACCACATCTCCTTCTGCCTTTGGCATAGGAGCACAAATGTAACTGGACTTCGGAACCTCCCTTATTGAGGTTCTTAACTTAACCACCTCCATATTTGTTTCATGGTTTGCTTTGGCCATTCCATGCATTCAGGTGGGCATACCTTTTAGAAACAACTTTTGTACTTACTGCTTGAGATTTTATTTTATCACCATAATAAATCAAATCCCCTGTAACCTACCTACCTACCTACCTACCTGTCGTTTATAGCAGATGCAGCTGTTTTCCCTATTGGCTGAGTCTTATAGAGTATCGTCCTGGGGAGTCTATGATTGAACGAAGGGAAAAGGGAGGGAGAGAAGGAGGGAAGCAGGCAGCCACAGGTAAATCATCTCTCCTCCAAATGAACTTTACAAACAAAGGCACTAGGCTAAAGGTCCGGGTGTCCATTTGTCGTCTGAAAGCCTTTGTACACAAGAAGCAGAAAACCACCCAGAGGTCCTCTGGTATTGGTGTTTGGAATTCACTCAGGAATCCAGCAGGCCAGAGTGACCAGCTTAACATGGAAAAGATTTTGTTGAAAGGGAAGCAATGGAGAAGACCCAACCTGTGAAAGGGATAGGCACAGTGAGCAGGTGGGAAATGCCTCTACCATCTTCACTAGGAAGCCTCAGGGGCATGGTACTAACCTGTGAAAGAACAGAGCTCATGAATCCTGAGTGTGGTTGTCCTGGCTGTGGAGATAGCAAGTCAGGAGTATACTGCTTCTGGCTAAGCTAACACTGGTGTCCACCTCAGGCTGTACCACTCCAAAGGGCTGAATCAGGAAACACATAGTCAGCCATCTTTAATACTTTATGTCTATCCCAGCAAGCTTTCCCGTATATTGACAAAATACAAGAGCCAAATCAGCATATAAGAAGGGAGAGTTTACTTCGGTTCTCAGAAGAGGTGGTTCATTTTGATTTGCAGATCTGGAAGTTTCAGCCCTGGGTCACCTGGACCTGTTATTTGAGGCTATGTCAGTATAGTGCATCATAGTAGAGTCATGTGACAGAAGATACTTGGTCACTTAAGGGTAACTGAGAAATCAGAAAAGGAAAAAAAAAAAAAAGGGTACTGGGTCCAATATTTTCTTTAAAGGCACAGCCCTTAATGATCTAATTTCTGTCCATAAAGCTCCACCTTCTAAAGGCTCACTACCTCCCAGTAATACCACAGGCTGGTGACAAAATCTTCAACACATAAGCTTTTGATGGACATTTAGATCCAGACTATTTCTGTCTGTCTTAGTTAGGGTTTACTGCTGTGAAGAGACACCACAACCGAGGCAACTCTTATAAAGGACCACATTTCATTGGGGCTGGCTTCCAGGTTCGGAGGTTCAGTCTATTATCATTATGGCGGGAAGCATCGCAGCATCCAGGCAGGCATGTGCTAGAGGAGCTAAGAGTTCTACCTCTTCTTCTGAAGACAGCTAAGAGAAGACTGGCTTCCAGGCAGGTAGGATGAGGGTCTTAAAGTCCATGCCCACAGTGACACACCTCCTTCAATAAGGCCACACCTACTCCAACAAGGCCACACTTCCAAATAGTGCCATTCCCTGGGCCAAGCATTTTCAAACCACCACACTGTCTTAATACCCAAGAAGGTAACAAGAGTCCTCTAGGAATGCTTATGCCTCCTGCTGCTGAGCAGGGTTCCTGGGTCCTCTGAGAAACATCATGGGTCACTAAACATCATGGGTCGCTTTGCCCCCTAGTATTATTCCACCATGATTTTCCCATCTGCAGATGGGGCTGGAATATAAAGCTTAGATGGCTGGAAGGTGGTTTACATGAATAAAGTATAAACAATGTTTGAGAGCTCAGAATTCATGCCTGGCTTTAGAGACATGGGGGGGGGGGGTCATGTCTTCATGATTCATGTGCTATCCTTTGACCAGAATGTACGCTTAACTTTGAGTGTCTAAGAAAAGAAAGCAAACTTCCTTCTCACAAATATGGCTAATTCTTACTCTTTCTTTTCCAGATGGTAACAAAAAATAATCCAGATGGGGTGCAGGTGTTGTAAGATGATACAAAGGTAAAGTGAACATATTGCAAGGGGCATTTGTAGTCACTGTGGAGTCCTGTAAAGACCATGCCTATAAAACAAGGCACATAAGTAGAAGAGAGCTCTAGGAAGAGACGAGTAGGAGGGTTGAGGTGGGGGACACTAGAAGATGGAGGGATGGGTATGATCGAAGTCCATTATGTAGAGGTATGAAACATCATAACGAAGCCCATTGTTTTGACCAATGGCAGATGCTAAAGCAACAGCAAACGTGATAGAAATAAATAAGTGTGTAAAGACAGGACATGTGACAGCTGCTTAAAAGGTAGCACGCTCAAATGTTCATGCAGCCAGTGCATTTAGCCAGCTCAGGCTAGACCCACAATGCCGAGACGTGAAGACTGGGCTCCTTGTGGCACCCTTTAGAAAACATGTGGTCTAGATATCTAAAAGGCAAGCTCAGGTTATAGAGGACTCCTGAAGTGACCTAGTGACCTCACTGTCACCTGTCTTGTGACAGTTCATAAAAATTTGAGTGAGGTGAATCATAAGCAAAACAGATTGACCGAGTGACTGAAGCGACCTGACTTTCTAAGTCTCTTCAGCTCTTTTTCTTTAGCCAAAGATTTTTAGGCCAAATGGACTTATTCTTTTAGACACAACTGCAGGAGCCAGTTTCTTCACCAGCTCCTCTGTCCCCATGTCAATTAATTGATGTCTACTCCTCTCTCCCCTAGCTATCTCTTTGATCCAGTTCAAGTGCCCTCCCCTGGTTTTGTCAATGAAGTAAACAACTGCAAGTTGGAGGAAGACGACACTGTCAGACTAAAAGGCACCCAGAACAGTAATGCTGAGGTGGCCAGGAATGCCCTACACGGGGGGAGCCTGAGCAAGTCAGAGAGCAGAGGCAGTACAACTGGTCTACCTCGCCAAAGACCGCTCCCCCAGGAGGACTCAGAAGAGAGACCCTGTGTGGAGAAGCATGGTGTTTTCAATGGCATCAGCCCCACTGCTACTCTGCAGTCTGTCAGGAGTCCCAGGCCCCACCAGGTTGACAATGGCTCCTGGGCCAGCAGCCCCTGGGTAGCCACCATAGACAGTGCTCACTCAGCTCAACCCTTCCTTGAAGGAGAAGACTACAGGAAGCAAAGCTGTATACTGCCCACCTTGGAAGGGACCCAGATGGTGGGACATGGAGACTGCAGAGCCCCTGCCGAGGCCTTGGCAGTGGCAGATCACATACCATACATACCAGCCCCAGATTACCCCCAGCTCTGGAGCCCCTCGGTAGACAATGCAGACCCTGAAGAAAAGGATTATCTTTTTGAAAACCACTCTGAGGTGGAGCCCCTTCCGGAAATTCACCCCAGGGTGAGCCAGCAGGGTTTGAGCATGCCCTTCTCCCTGAAGAGAAGCTGGGACTCACTGAATGAGGCAGGGACAACAGAAGCTCTGAGTGTCTACCTTAAAAAGGAGGATCCCACTCACCCTACACCAGTGGCTGATTCTGGAAATGAGCGGGAAGACCCCCACACCTACAATGGGGACAGGGAGGGTGTTGTGGCAGATGAGGATGCTGAGGTGGCAGAAGCCCTCGCAGCATTAGAAGCTGCTACTGCAGGAGAAGATGCAGATGATGCTGATTAGGGGAGGGGTGAGGTGAGGCGAGTGAGCTGCAGTCACAGGGAGCAGATAGAGAGAAGCATGTGCCCACTCTGCCAGCATGCCACGGCAGCCTTACCAGCTGCACCACTTGTTTACATCTGTTATCTTCCCATTGCCAGTACCTGTGCCATGCTGCTTGCTGTATGTGGCATCCCTCTACTCCGAATGCATTCAGAATGCTACCATCAAAATAAGAGTGGACCTCCATGTCCATGTCCTCCACAAGTGCAGAAGTGAAGCAGCTTGCATGCTGGCCCTGAAAGCACCCCCAGAACATCTGTCCAGATGTGCATGAGAATGCCATGATATCCCCACACTTGATCCCAGGGGCACACAAACATGGCCATTCTGTTTGAATGTATTTCTTTACCTTGTTTTTGAGAGCCAAATACTTCACCCAACCTAGAAAGGGTAACTATCCACTTAAAGTGCCTACTGTGTGCCAGAGCTTAACTTCAGGGACAGTCACCCAGGGAACTACTAACTAACCACTTGTTGAACATCAGGTTAAGCTCAGTGCCCTTCAGGGTAGAGCAGACTCGACCAGTGAACAAATGGTTAGTCCTCAGCTGTGCTATGAGAACACCTTGACCTTAACTTTTTTTACACTATTACCTTTTAATCTCCTTCGGGATACGGGAGGCTGGCCAGAATACTTCTTAAAACTAGCATCATGTTTTAGGTTTGAGTTCCTGAGTGTTTTGGAACACCATAGCCATTTATGGAGGGATTTATGTCATTAAATGTCTGGTTCTCATTAAAGCACCACAGCATATGTGTCTCCCTGTCTTGCCGAAAAGCTGGATATAATAGTCTCAGACAGAATTAGTGACTGTTGGTGTTCCCTTCAGTTTATACACGTAGACATCCATTTGCCATAAACGAAAAAGGAAGGGCCAGAGATGGCACTCCCTCTGTGGTAAGGTGGTATAGTCCAACTTTCTACTTATACCAGGTTGGTTAGTATCTGATCACATAGCCAGATCTAGCTGGATAGAAAAGAGAACAGAAAACATCAATCAAGCTGTGTGCTTGAGTCTTCCAAATCAACTTGGGATAGAATTCATGAAGATGAGAGAGAATGCATATTGATTTTTGAGCCTACAGTCTCTGCCACATCTGAACTCCCAAACCCCAAAGCCTATGCTACAACTAACAGGTTTTGAGAGGCCCGAGGACAGTACTCATATTAAATGTGGCATGGACAATTCTTAAACTTTTGGTCCAGGAGAAGGAAGTCTCAACAGCTACCACCATCCCAACTTCTGTCACATCTCCAAAATGATCACAAAAAGGGACTTCAGACAGGGCCCCCAGGGAAAGAAGGGCTTGGTGCAGACAAGGCTTTCTCTGTGTCCCAGAAGCAACACCTTTACCTCATAAGTTCATTAGAAATAGCTACTACATTCCCCAGCACTGACAGCACGCTCTCTCATGCTATAAAGGATTCACTTTTGCAAAAAAGCTGCATTGAGAAGGTGAACAGATAGCCAAGGATTACAACCTTTTTTCATAACACAGTCTTCCCCGCCCTCATTCAGGCCTCAACCAGAGGGCCTCAGACGGGACTCAGAATTTTGAGACTGAAAAAAAAATCCCCATTCTGGCTCCTTCTATGAGGTGGTCCCTCAGCCACCCGCATCTTGCTGTGTGTGTTGTGTTCTTGGTGGCACTGAACCAGACAAGTGATGCTGCAGACAGGGAGCTCCTTCAAACATTCTGAACATTCTGGCAGCATACTCGGTGTGAGGCACCAACGGAGATCAGGCCCAGACATCACAGGTCTCTATGATCCTCAGCTAGTTGTAGCACATGGAATTTACCATGTTAAGTCTCAGTTTTAAGTTGTTGGGTTTTTTTTTTACGTGTGTGTGTGTGTGTGTGTGTGTGTGTGTGTGTGTGTGTGTGGTGTGTGCATGCATATAGAGGACAACTTGTGGCTTCTGGGAATCAGTTCTCTCCTTCTACCTAAATGGAGCCAGGAATGGAAGTCAGATCATCAGGCTTGGCAGCAAGCACCTTTACTGGCCGAACCAACTCACTAGCCCAAGACTGATTGATTGATTGATTGATTGATTATTTATTTATCATCTACTACTTTCTTGAACTAAGACTGGCATTTAACTTTCCACTAGTAGACAACTGAACTATCCTATATAGGAAATTAAGTGTCACTTCTTGGTTGCCAAGGCAAATAGTTTCAGGTTGTTATAACTGACAAGGAAGGTCCTCAAAACAGTGAAGGGAATGTAGGTGTCTTGCATGGCACACACCTTGTCCACACTCAGTGAATGGTGCCAGCTGCCATCTTCCCATCTTTCATCCTTTCAGCATGAGGGAGCTGTCAGTCCTGGGGAACTGAGCAACAATTCTAATAGGTAACATTATATGCACAAGGAAGCACCAGATGCAGGAGGATGAGCAAAGAGCTCATGACTTGCTTGGCTTAGTCACTGTTGGCAACCCCATAGCAGGAAGGCTCTACCATAGCCAATCCTGTTTGCACACAATTTTTAAAAAATTATTTTTAATTATTTATTTATTTCTTTGAATTCATACATGTTTGAAATGCTTATGTTTTCCTTGTTTATTTTTTAAGACAGAGTTTCATGATCTCACCTGTGGACAGGGCTGGCCTTGAAACTCACAGACCCACCTGCCTCTGCCTTCCAAGTGCTGGGATTAAAATTGTGCGCCACCAGCCCCAGCTTGTTTGTAATATACCTTAAACATATCCAACCAAGCCTCTGTCTCGCTCAAACCCCTCAATACACCCATCCCACCTTCACATCCTTTTCTTCCTTTTAAACAACCCACTGAATCCAATTAGTGCTGCCTGCAAATGCATGTGTGGAGAGACATCCATTGGAGACTGAGCAACTTTTAAATGGCCACCCCCCAAAAGAAAAATGACTGCACCAGCAGCTATCAATTGCCAGTAGCTCCTCAGCTAGGGAGAGTCTTCACAAACCCTCTCTTGTCCATGCTTTATCTTGCATGCATCTTCATGATGGAAAAGAGAATGCGCTTTCTCTCTCTCTCTCTCTCTCTCTCTCTCTCTCTCTCTCTCTCTCTCTCTCTCTGTGGCTTTATTTTACTTTTTCTCTAGATTATATGCATCCACTTAAGTGTATTCTATTATAGCAACAAACACGCAAAAGCTGACATTTGCTTACGGTAAGTGCCTTCCCTGATTATGGAGAAATAAGCCTTTATTTTGGGCTTTTTGAGACAGGGTCTCATGTAGCCCAGGCTGACCTCAGATTGACTGTGTAACTAAGGCTGTCTGTGAACTGCTGATCTTTCAGTCCCAACCTCTTGTGTGCAAAGACTCATGTGTTGTGTGTTACGTGTGTATTTATGTACTGAGTGTGTTAGTTTCTCCCATGGGAAAAGTCCCAGCAGGGAGCAGTCTGCTGAAGCCCACCAGGCTGTAAAAACAAAACAAAACAAAACAAACAAACAAAAACACTGGTTGCAGCCAGGATGCTGACTGAAGTCAGACTCACTTGCCTATTAAAGTAAGCCCCTTGAAGTCACCTATCTGCTATCCTACCCACTAAAGGAACTACCAAACAGGTGACAACGGCCAGGCTCAGGCAGTAAGTGGTGACTAAGTCCAACCTTTGCTGAAGGAAAGAATAAATGCTCTGCATGTGGCTTGAAGAGGCGTCAGTCAAGATTGCTGAATGATGACTGTGTGTCAGGTCCCGGTGACATATGTGTGTCTACTGCCTGGAGGAGCATGGGCCCACGTGAGTCAGAATCGGGTTTCCTGAAGGCAGCTCCCCACCCCCCCCCCACCCCACCCCACTGTTCTGCTCTGTTTGAACCAGGCTCTCTGGTGAGCTGGGAAAGGGTGGACACAGAGTAGAACAACCAGAGTTCTTATTCACTTGAGAGTAGGGATCCTAAACGTAGTTCAAACAAACAAACAAACAAACCAATCCTTGAGAGCCAAAGTTTAGGCCAAGCTATGGGGGTCTGGTGACCTTAGTTTTCAGCCATCTTGAATTTAATCTTTAAAATCCTAAGGAAGGAAGAACAAAGGATATGTCCTTTGAAGAGACTCTCGGTCCCCTTTCTCTTGATTCCAGATGTGGAGAAAGTACCTCCGTACCTAACAATGCAGCCAAGAGTCGTGGTGTTTGGGTGTCCAGAAGTCCTGATCCCAGGGCCCTTACCCAGAACCTCACACACACATGAGATTTGGTCACATTGCTCCTAGAGTCTGCCAGTGTCTCTTGCTATAAACTATAGGTTTGAATGCCTTCCTTTTAGTGAGTCTCTGTTTTCTTGTCTCTAAAATGGAGACCATTCCCATTTTCTAGCTTAAAAAGAGACCCTCTCCAGCTTTAGTGTGCCCTGGAAGCTTGCACTACACTTGCCTTTAAAAAGTAGAGAGAAGGAAAGAACACAGACTTTTAGACCTCAGACCTTTTAGACTTGCTGGACCTTGAGTGGGTGGGTCCCTGGCATCCACACTGCAATGTGGGCAGGTCCCTAGCCTTGCCTATCAACACTGGGTTGGTGACAGTGGTAGCCACCTTGCTGACTTCACACTGGTCATCAAGAACAAATACTGCACACTCACCCCTACACCGACATGTTATAAATAAACGCACTGTGTTGTTCTGGTGTGGCTTCTACTTCATAGAGCAACAGTAAGAGGAGGCAATAATGAAAGTATCAGGGTTGACTGTTTCCTCCCACACCACTGGGGCCTAATGAGACCTACATAGGAAACCACTGGTTTAGAAAAGCAAATGAACTCGCATTTCGAGAAGCACCCTGTAAATAAATAAAATGGGGTTCATATTGACAGAATATGCAGCATCTGTGCGTGCACAACAACACAACACAGCTTCGACACAAGCACACTTGAAAACGCACATCTAATGCCAGCCACCTGCCACTCTTCCTTCACTGGGGCTGCTGGGGAGCCACGTTCCGGCATTTGGGAATAGTTAATAGGAAACTAGATTGAAATGTGACCCAAAGGCCAGAAAACAGGTAAAGAATTTCACTCATTTCCCTTATCAAAACTGCACGTTCCAGACTGCTAATTAGAGTGCTTACTTAGAACCTTGCTACTTTGTGCTTGTGACTCTTCCAGAGGAAGAATACCCACATCCCAGGACCCACATTGGGCCACTCATGATCAATGTAACTCCAGCTCCAGGGGATCTGCCTCCATTTTCTGGCTTCCAGCTTTCCCAGGCACACGCACACATACATGGCAGACGCACAGACACATATACATGGCGGACACAGAGACACGTACATAAGCATAAATTAAAATAAATCTAAAACAAAGGAGAATCCTGATGCTTTGAAAGCAAAATGATACAAGGAATGTATCATTATAAAATAACAACCTAACAGCTGGGCATGTTGGTGCACATCCATAATCCTAGCTCTCAAGAGAATGAGGCGGGAAGGTTGTGAGTTCGAGGCCAGCCTGGGTTATATAATAATTCATTGTCTTAAATGCAAGGAAGCAAACAAGAAAGAAAGGCAGATGGACAGGAGGAAGGGAAAAAGAAGTCTGGAGATGTCGCTTGATTGGTCAAGTACTTTCCTTGCATGTGCAAAGCCCTAGGTTCCATTCCAAGAACCAAATAAAACCAAGTGGTACGAGGCAGAAAAGGTCCAAATTTCAAGCTCAAGCCTGTAGAGGTGGCTTAGTGGTTACAACACGTACTGGTCTTCCATAGGTACCAAGTTTGGGTCACAGCACACCCATCTGGCAGCTCACAACCGTCTGTAACTGCAGGCCTACTAGATCTGATGCCTCCACAGGAGAGTGCACTCACGTGCACATAATCACATACAGATGCACACACATGCAAATAATTTAAAAATAAATATTACAAAATTTCAATGTCATCCTCAACTACATAGCTAGCTTGGGGCCAGCCTGAGCTTATATGACATCCTGTCTTGAAGAGAGATGAAGAGGAGAGAGAAAACTCCAGAAAGATAAACTTGATCTCCAGGTTATATTCAGGATATAATATTCCTTTTTTTTTCCTTTTTTTATTTAATATTTTATTTACATTTAAGATGCCATCCACTTTCCCTATTTCTCCTCCCTAGAAAACCCCTGTCCCATGACCCCCCTTTCCTTTTTGCTTTTATACAATTTTTTTAAAATGTTAATCAAAGGATTTATAAGTTTGGTAATGCTCAATCAGAAGTGTAACCCAATACCCAACCTAGATATAAAAACTATCTTTGACTGGTGGAGACATGTGAACATCTGCCTCCATGCACCCCCCCCCTTTCTCTCTCTCATCACCTAGCTTCTCCTCTTCTTCATCTTCTCTCCTTACTCCATCTCTTCCTCTCAGTACTCCTTCCCACTTAGCTCCTCCTACATATCACTCTTCCTGTTTAAAGTAAAACTTTTCTCTCAAATACAATTAGAGCATACTTATTCCTAATTGTACCAGTGAGGTACAAGATAGTCCTAATACCCAGTCCATCATTTTGTGACTAACCAGAACCTCTGTCATCTCTTCTAACTAAAACACTTACTTTTGATCCTGGCTTGCTTTTTTTTTTTTTTTTTTTTTTTTTTTTTTTTTTTTTTGGCTTTAGAATGAATGTCAGCTGAAAACCATCTACTCAGATCTTTTCTCTCAAAGTAAATAGCCAGGATTGGCTATGAGACTATGGGTCTTCAACCCCGTCAGAAATCCGGAATGACTGAGTTAACTGAAGTTATGGGAAGCACTAAACGTAGCTTCTAAAACTTAGCCAATTTATAGAGACCGCTGAACACCTGAGAAGCCCCTATACTACCGAACATTCGAGCATCAAATCTTCAGCCTTCTGGCCCAGAGTCATCTGACAGACCTTAGTGATGCAGGATTATTAAGGGCTGATTATTCTGTCTAGGCAGATATAATCAGTCGACTATTCTGCATGTGTGTCCTCTTCTGGACAGTAATTTGTCTGTAGATGGAAAGAGGCAATTCTTGCCTAGTGGCTGTCACCACACAACTGGCATAACTCCAAGGATGCTCAATTTCTTCTTAGAATCCACAACAGGAAGCTGTCAGGAACAGACAGGTCTCTAATCAGAATGGACATTAATATATAAATATTTGTAGTGTCAATTCTATGGACTTCTGACATTTTGAAAACCAACTATCCATGTAAGGTAACCTGGACTGAGGCTATAATATTCCTAAAGCTGTAGAAAAGGATGCATGTGGCCCTCAGACATATATGTAAGGAAGATTTCTTAGGTTCGTGAAAGTTGGTCTCTGATCTGGGGCCAGCTGAGATGCTTTCCCTGTCTAAAACGTTGATAACTGAAGAGCAACCAAAGGTTTAAACTATGAATTTGCAAATCCATGAGTCCCAGACTCATACAGGTTTCCATGACATCAGCCATAAGCCAGGTGACAATCTAGCAAAAATGGATGTCATATGTAAGCTCTTTATTTATCGCTTATTTATTTATAGTAAGATGAAATAACTATATAGACATGACTTTAAAATAATTTGCTGAGATAGATGGCTATTGATTGAATTATCGACTGAAATCTTCATCAATTGTGTCTGTGAGCAAATCCTGCCGGTGCGTACAGAGACCCGTTTCTCCAGTCACATCACAGATAAAGCAGGGGCGATGGCCAGGCCTCCCTCTGCACCACGAGACCACACTGAGACATAAAGTGCTTCTCACCTTTTAGCTCCTGGCAAACCATCACTATTAGCTGTCTTCTGGTCACTTGGCTAAGGGTCACTTTCACGGGTCAACATCTTCTTAGTAACTTTGCTGCTATGCCCCAGAGCTCTCCGAACGACTTCTGATGATATTCATCTCTAAAGTGATAAACCCTTTCCCACCTACATCAGCAATTATCACCCAACATTACAAGTACAATAGAGGCACTTATCTTGAACATATTTTATCCCCCTTTATTTCATCCCTTGCTGACTGACACACACACACAGGGGTTCATGTCCACTTACACGTTTAGGTCACATTGCCCTTGAAGTGAGTAGCTCGTTAAGATGAATCTTTCTTTTAGCGTTCTTTATTCGCAATGTAATCATGTTGAGGGCTGGTGGGACCTTAAAAGATCATTGAGTTGTGGAGGCCCCACCCCCATGGACAGACTGTTTATTTCTCAAGTGATGATGGTATCAGGTCTCGAGATGGAATTAAGGAGTGAATTGTGTCTTGTGGAGTTGCTTACTTACCCCGAGAGCGGGTCTCCCTGGAGTTCTTCCTCTTCTCCGAATCCCTCACAATCCTTCCCGCTACAGTCAGGGCGCATCTGCCATGGGACAGTGAACACTAAGGGCTTTATTAAATGTGGCTGCTAAGCGTAGACTTTTCAACCTCCCAAACTTGGTACTAATCAAGCCTTTTATCCTTTTAAACTATTCAACCCCAGGTTATTTTATTTATAGCCATACAAAACAGTGGCACCAATTAGCCACTAAACGGGAAGTGCCTTCTGGGAGTTTATGGGAGTTGTGGGCAGGCATCATGATTTTGCATGCATTTTCTACTCCTTAAAAAAAAAAAATGCACAAGGGGATCCCTACAGCAAGCTGGATGGATAGACTAATCAAATCAGTAGTGTGTAGGTTTAGTAAGAGGCCTCAATGAAGTAAAGAGAAATTAGAGACTCTCAGTATTAACATATGCACACACACACACACACCTACAAGGGCCCACACACGTGAGAACGTATAACAGACAGGCATCTCACACACACACACACACACACACACACACACACACACACGAGAGAGAGAGAGAGAGAGAGAGAGAGAGAGAGAGAGAGAGAGAGAAAGAAAACACATTTACATGCAAAAGTAAACAAACAAGTAAATCCACCCTTTGAACAGTGGCTCAGAAAAACGCTAAGCCTCAAAGAAGCCAAGAGCCTGGTTTCCAACAGACAGCATGGGTGGCAGAGCTAAGGCTCAACTATCTACATGGATGGTCAAGCTATCTCTCTGAGTCCCAACTGCTTACAACAGTCACACCATTTCTATGACAGCACTTAGGGCCTGAGGTTTCCTCCACAGTCATTCCTGCCTTCATTCGTGTTCACCAGGCACACAGGTGGCCTCAGACAGTAAGGAAGCATTTGATGGGAAAAACAAGATAGACTGACAGGGCCAGGAAAAAAAAAGATCAGGAAAATAATGAAACTTGCCCCTTTACTCTCATTAGCTAGCTAGTGATAGCCTGAATTTTTAAAGGTTTATTCGTCTGCCAACACATCATGGGGGCTCTGCACACCGATGCCTGAAAGGTATTGCATCAACAAATGGTGGGACCATACCCCCTGCAGTTTCTACATTCAACCAGCAGAGGGAGACAAAGTGCTATCTCGGTGCAAGGTGGATGTTCCCGCGGCAAACACTTGGCTACATAGCTCCAAGTTGTGGGGACCCCAGCTGTAAATTCCCCAACTCTTTCACGTTTCCACTGTAAGTTTTGGATGGCACACAGCTGGCCAGCAAGACAGACTTGAGAAGGAAATGCAGAAGTGTGCAAAACCGTGAACAGTGCCTCCACCCCCAAAACCATAGATCCTCCAGGAGCCCAGGTACAGTGAGCACTGACCAGGGGCATCCAGACTGGCCCTGATTAGCCCACATCCCCAACCCTGACAAATGTCAAAACTAAACAAGGTCTTGGCACCCCAATCTGCATCACATGTATATCCCAAGAGTCTGATTCAAAACAAGTATGCCACGCCAAGCGAACCTCTTTTGGCTATGAAATGAGGAATCCAGGGGATTTCCAGGATCTTTGCTAGTGCACACATTCCAGGTTTCTACTTTTCCTGGGGTAAAAATTATGTCAGCTTTTCCATTTCCTCGACCTACGCCATAGTATATCTGTGCACACTCCAAAGTGTGACCCAAGGAACCAGTTTTGTGGACACCCGAAGTCCAAAAGCAAAAAGCTGAGTGCAGCACCATATTCTGTTAGTAAAGCTGGCTCTCCTGGGGTAGTTTTCAACCATGTGTGTGCCTGCATTGAACAAAAGGAGTGGCGTTTCCTAAAAAGTTGAAAAGAACATAAGGGTAAAATGAATGCCACGGAGAAATACAGAGCCAGAGGTACCATGTGGACTTGGACTCTTAACACACAGAAACACAAAGATGTGTCCTTAGATATGGGTTACTATACAGAGGGCAGAGGCTGTGACACCCAGAATCAATGAACACAGCCTGTGTCCTTATTTTCAAAAATATCATTCCCCAGTAAAATGATTTAGATACGTAGTTGGTCCTAAGACTGGGACATTGAGGTTCTGTCCGTTGCTATCTATGTATTGTAATGTTTGGAGTGGGAGGAGACATGGCCGTCCCAGAGATTCCCCACATAAATTCAAGTTATTTCTGATTGGTGAATAAAGATGTCTACAGTCTATCGCTGGGCAGAATTGAGATCAGCTTGGTGTTCCTGGCAGTGTTCGAGTTGGAGACAACCACGAAGGGAAGAAAAGGGTGGAGAGCGGAGGAAGACACCACGGGCTGGGAGTCAAGAAAGCCTGGCCCTGAGGGCTGACCAACTGGGAGTTCAGAGCAGCCCCATGAAACAAAGTAATAACTCAGGGTTAGCGATAGGAAATGGATTTTAATAGCATAGAGGGCAGATATCATCTGCTCTAGTGCTGATCAAGGCTTATTGTAAATACAAAGGTTGTGTGTGTGTTATCTGGGAATGAAATGGTCAAGTCGGGGTAGAAACCCCAGACAGATTCAATATTTTCGCTGGGCGGTGGTGGCGCACGCCTTTAACCCCAGCACTTGGGAGGCAGAGGCAGGCGGATTTCTGAGTTCGAGACCAGCCTGGTCTACAGAGTGAATTCCAGGACAGCCAGGGCTACACAGAGAAACCCTGTCTCAGAAAACAAAACAAAAACAAACAAACAAAAAAAACAAACAAACAAAAAAAAACAAACAAAAAAAAGGAAAGAAAGAGAGAGAGAGAGAGAGAGAGACAGAGAGAGAGAGAGATTAAATATGTTCTACAACACTGAGGCAAGGATCATGAAAAGAAGAAGAGCCTGGAGCATCTTCTGGGGCCAGAAAGTGATGAGGGGTTAGAAAAGGAGACAGAGGAGTGTGGGGGAAGGAGAGAGCCCTGTCAAAGTCAAGACAACAATCTGAAAGAACTTTTGTTACAGGCACCATCCCCTAGGGAATAGAGTTATACTTCTGTGCCAACCCCCCCCCCCCAAAGACCCACATTGATACTGAAATCCCAACACTAGAACAGGACTCTTGTGACCCTACCGGGAGCTAGGATCTTTGCAAATGTAACGGAGTTAGAATGAGGTCTTTTGATGGAAGTCCCAAGCCAAAGTGCAGAGAGCCTTAAAAGGAGGGATAGGACACACACACAGAGAAGGAACCTCAAACCAGGAAATGCTGAGAACTTTCTAACAAACGCCTCCCATGGAGCAGAGGATGGACCTAACCCTGGAGAAAACTTGGTTTCTCACTCTGGCCTGAAATAGCTTTCTGTATCGCCTTAGTTACCAAGTTCTTGGTAACTTGCTGACTGGAGTCCTGGGGAAGCCAACTCCAATGGACGACAAAGCTAGCAGATCAAGATTTCAGCACAGGCCTCCTCCCCAAGTGCCGTTCCTCTTCATTACAGAGGTACAAACAGTAACTTAAACATAGTGAAACCTGTTAGACACGACAACCAAATAACCGACTGGAAGTCACAAGGCGACACACGTCAACTCCATGTTCCCTGACATGAAGCACTTGGAAAAACACATCACCCATACAACACCCTTACCAATGCAAAACCTCAGTCTATCCATGAGAAACAGCTCTCCAGTCCAAACCAAAAGACACCGTGTGGAGCTGAGCAGAAGAGACCAGACTACTGAACAGTCCGCAGAGATGCAATAACTCAGGGCAAAGTGGGAATCCCCCCGGTTCTAATTTGTTTATCAGTCTTGGGCCAGTGGTGATTTCTTAGTCATGATCATGTTCCTCCAGTGATGTAAGATGTTGAGCATTAAGATTAGCAGACTGAGGGGTACATATAAACGCCACACTATCTTTATTTCTCTAGGTCCAAAGTTGGGTGGGCAGGCGAGAGGAGCTATGAAAGGGGAAATCCAATGAAACCAGTCCAACGATCACTCAACAAGCCAAGACTTAAGAAGCCGGTCCTGTAAGATGTAGCTCATTCAAACACGCTGGTTTAATGCTTTTATTTTTAACTCTGCTTTGGTAGTACAAAATTCATAAAAAGTACAAACCAGACAGTTAAAAATACATTTGACACTGGAAACCGAAATTTTTCCTTTACAAAATTTTTACATCGTGGTGGCAACCAATTCATTTGTTACCCCAAGAAGTGATCCATCATTAGTGCTGTGGACAGTCAACTTATCTAGAATCCTCAGTACTTCTGACAGAGGAGCAAGGAGGAGGGACGGTAAATATCAACTGTGCTGGGAACACTCAGGATTCCATCAGACTGTGCAAACCAGGACAAAGCTTATGTGTTGAACATATTGAATGCTTAATTTTTGGCATCCCTGGAAGCCAGTCACCCATCTGCTCAAGTATTAGAAAATGTTTAAAATGTACTCTTGGTATATAAATACAATCTTAAATATCTTTGTTTATTTATTTTTTTTTGTTTTTTATTGCTATAGAAAGTGCTACACACTGAATAAAATTTAAAAATAATTAAAGCTGAAGAATATCTTACATATTAGCCCATCACCATTTAAAGTACATCATTTCGTTTTTGCAAAATGTATATTCTTTTGCAAAATGTATAGAGTTTGTTTGTTCGTTCGTTTGTTTGTTTAAGTAAAAATATTGGCTTAGCTGCTCAAACATTACTCCCATGAATACAGACTCTACTTCCTGGACCACAGAGAACCTGACATCCACACTGGCTTCTCAGCTTTGTAGACACAACACACATACCAGTGACTAGCTGCCAGTGTAGGTTCACATCAAACTGCATCTACCACTCACATAAAATGTTTGAAAAAAAAAAAAAGTTACTTTGTGTCCAGAAACAGAATCTTTTTTCCTTTTTTACAGAAAATGCCCTGGGGTTTATATTTTTTTTAAACCCTTTTTAAATTTTGTTTCTATTTTATTTTTGTACAGCCAAATTAAAAACAGAAACAAAACCACACCCAGTACTTAATGCATCACCAATGGAAGTAGGGCATAAAATCTGCCTCACTTTCAGGTGTTCCATAAAATAAAGCCAAGAGGGAGCCCTAAGGGCAGGAAGCCTCTAGGAGTAGTGGAACCTGCCCGAAAGCCCTCCACTGCTGAGTGATACCCCAGCTCTCTTTTCATTTTTTTGTTGGAAGACAGGGTCTGGCTCAGTCACCCAGGCTATCCCCTGAACTCTCAGTAGCCCACGAAGCCTTGAACTTGGGATCTTCCTAGGAAGCCATTACTAAGCATCAGTTACAGCAGGATCCTGAGTAAAACAGCCCAGGTCTAGCAAGGGCTTGTCTGCATAGGAGAGGAGTGTTTTGTTTTAGCCTTTGGTTGTCAAAACAGTTTTTTTTAGAGTGACTTTAAGCCATTTTCCCTTTTACTCAATTAGACTACAGGACAACTGTGTAGATTAAGTTAAATAAAAACAGCAATAGTCTCTGTATCTTCTAAGTGACCAGAGACTGACAGGAGCAGGCTGACGGAAGCAGGAGTCAGTGCTGAATTCTTGGTCCAGGAATCTGAAGTGCAGGGTACCTGTGGTTCCATCTGATCCCACGACGTCCTGGGGAACCAGCTTCTGAGCACTCCACGTTTCCAAGGACCTTTTGCAGGCAAGAGTCTTCTGTAACAACCCAACTGTGTGTATGAAGATCTCACGTCAAAATGAAATCTGGGGCTCGGTAACAGACGTGGGCACACAGACACAAGCTCAGGCTGTAAATGGCTCCACTGTTCCTGATGCCGTGATTCCAAGGGAGGAGCCTCCTGTATACAGAACAGCCAGGAATGTGCAACCAGGAACCGTGATGGCCGGGACGGTCCACAAGTGTAAATTTTCATCACACCTTTTAAGCCCCAAAACTTGTTTCAAAGCAAACTGGATTCTGTGTCCTGCATAGCAAAAATATTCCCTTTTGGGTTTGATCCACATGCCCATTGACTTCATGATAGAAACTGTATAAAATATATAAAAATATTCCCCAGGCAAATTCATATCTCGAAAGTTCGGAGTCTCTTGGAACTCTTCAAGACAGCAAGCAGCTGCTGCAAGAGAAAATAGGAAAAGCTGTGAGAACCGGGAAACACCTCATGCTGATCTGTCACTGCCCTCTGCAGGTGGCTACCTTAACCACTGCACCACAGGGGAGCCGAGATCCCTCCTGAGCCGAGCTGACCCATCCTCTCTCCCCAGCCCCCATTACACCTTCCTTCTAGAATTTAGTCTAAAGCCATTAAGGATCACTGAGACACTAGAGCAGCAGTTCCCAACCTCTGGGAAGACCTTTGGAAAACACAGATATTTACGTTATGATTCATAATAGCATCAAAATTACAGTTATGAAGAAGCAACAAAATCATTTTACGGTTGGAGGGGTCACTCAGCGCCAGGAACTGTATTAAAGGGGCGCAGGTTTTCACAGGAGCTCCCACGACAGCAGTTAGTCACTCTGCCTGTGATCCCTGGTTCGCTTCTCCAGGGAAAAAGGATCTTAACCCCTGCTTCTGTGCCGTCATGCCACCCGCTGCAGAGTGATGACCTCAGCCATACTTATAAAATAGCCTTCTCTGTCCTAAATATCTCCGGTCATTCATAGCTTTATACCCTTTTGTGCTCCTGAAACTCTAAAGATGCCATTGTGTGCTGAAACATACATGCTATGCAAGAAACCCAAAGAGCAAACCTACATAAAGGAGCAAAGCATTCTCATCTGCCATGCATGCTTGCCTACACATGCTGAACATAAAAAGACAAGAGGCCAGTTTGCAGAAATACGACTAACAAACGATAAGCCACAATGTCTTAGTTTAAGAACATACTATTTACAAGCCGGGTCTGGGGACACAGACTTACAATCTTAGCTGGAGGATGAGGAAGGGGATCACAAGCTCAAGCCAGTGTGGGCTGCATAGTGAGTTCAAGACCAAAGTGGGAAGCTTAATGAGACCTAATAAAAGGAAAAAAAAAAAAAAAAGCGCGTGCTCACAGGGAGAGAGCATTTGCCTAGCATGCACAAGGCCCTGGGTTCAATCCCCAGTAACTAGCATATATGGTTGGGGAGAGAAGAAGGGAGGAAAAGAGGAAGAAGAGCGAGGGGAAAAGGGAGGAAAGAACAAAAATTTACCCTTCAAGATATACACTCTAAGATTAGCCACTATTTTAAAGATAGTTCCATTTTATACATATGAGTGTTTGCCTAAATATATGTTTGTATACACAACGCATAGCTGGTCCCCATGGAGGCCAGAGTGGGCATTAGATATGCTGATACTGAAGTTAAGGATGGACAGGAGTCACGCTGAGAACTGAACCCAGGTCTTCTCCGAGAGCAGCCAGTCAGTGTTCCTCACCACTGAGCAGTCTCTCCAGGCTCCAAGGTTAGCATTTCGTCATATTTCTCGCCATTCCTGCTATTCATGGTGACTTATGATGGAGAGGGAGGAAGACTGATTTTCCACAGAGGATGTATTGGATGAAGGACCGACCAATGGAAATGAAATACTGTCCCCTGAGACAGCACAAGTCAAGTTTTTTGAAACAAGTGTCTCTGTGGAGCTGACACAAGAGTTTGTGTGTGGGGAGGGCCAGTGAGTGTACAGTCTGAGGTCACTTTGGGAAAGGACTCAGTAAACAGATAACATCCTAGCACAGAAAAGGTTACAAAGAGGCCTGGTAGAGAAATGTAAAAATGCCACACACACCCCACCATCCCCCCCAAAAAAGAGTTAAAAATTATGTTATGAGTTTTAGGACATTACCTAGAAAGTATGTATTGGGCTGTTTTGTGGCTGCATTTTAAGTGACTTTTTGTATCTGGAAAGTCACAAAGTCTAGGACAATGAGGTCAGGCCTGGAATGCAACATTTCATCAGAGTGAAAAGGTATGGTAATCCATGCTTGTAATTCCAGGAGTCAAGAAGCTGAGGCAGGAGGACTGCCACAAAGACATTGTCTCAGAACAAACAAACAAACAAACAAAGAAGGAAAGAAAAAAAAAAATCATTCCAACTCAGAATTTGTCACTTAAAAGAATCTTAACAGTAGATTCTGCTGAGGCATTTTGTTTTCTGCGTCCCTTGGGCTTCCCAAGGTCTGTCTTTAGGTCTCCAAAGTCCCTGAGCCTCTAATGCTGCAAAGTCAATGATGAACAGAGCAGAAATATTACAGCTCCTTTTTTCTATGTCTTATCAAAGGGCTGTCACCGCTAAAGTGCGTAGTTTACACACTGCTGCTCCCCATGGTCCAGCCTAGCACAGTGCCTGGCACCAAGAAGGGGTGCTAGGCACTCATAGACTCATTTGAAATATAAAACTACGTCTGG
>NW_023045036.1:0-17500 GCF_011762505.2 Arvicanthis niloticus | reverse complement strand
AAAGCCAGGCTACCTGGGTTCCACTGCAAACTCCAATTTCCTCATAATTCCAACACTGAGCTGAAAAACTTCGCCTGCAAAGTGAGATACTCAACTATTCCACAGATTATAGACACTAAATTATTATTCTGTCTGCTTTTGAATTTTTTAATTTCCATAATAATTCTTTTTTTTTTTTTTTTTTTAATTTCAGGATTAACTACAGAGAGTTGGAGTCTCAGAGAATGTGTTTGCTTCTTGAGGGCACTCCTGAGGTGATTCTTACTAATCTGGACAGCACACACCAATATGGTTATATCCTCCATTGAAAGCCAACTTCATCCCAGATGCTACCCTTGGCACTTGCCTTGAATCTATGGATTTACAGCTTTACTTCATATAAAAAAGGAGGTATGGGCACTTAAGAACTATTTATTTCCAAATGAGCTCACACTGGTGTGCCTCTGATGGAACCCAATTACGTAATCCTAGCAGGTGTCAGAGTGCTTTGTAGTTCTAGAATGATCAGTAGAAACGTTTGACGGCCAAGGCCTACGCTTCTTCCTAAGAATTACCATAGGCTGACTGGGTCAGGCCTAGCATTCTATCTTGCAATTCAGAGATGTGGGTACAAGTCTTGAGTCTTCTGTCCGGTGATGTGACCATTGAGTGATACATAACCTATCCACCCAAGTACCAAATTTCTTATCTGGGATGATGGTGTGAACCTCGTTAGGAAATATTTATAACCATGACAATGGTAGTGTCAGCGCTATGTCCAGAAAGCTAGAATCCCAGTTAACACTGCTGCTGTCCTGAGCCACTCGTTCGCCCTCTTTCCTTAGGCTCCTCTCAGCTGAGAAGCCAAGCTTTTTTGCCTTGCTTTTTCTCTTTAAAGAAATCACCTAAGGCCGGGCAGTGGTGGCGCATGCCTGTAATCCCAGCAGTTGGGAGGCAGAGGCAGGCGAATTTCTGAGTTCGAGGCCAGCCTGGTCTACAGAGTGAGTTCCAGGACAGCCAGAACTACACAGAGAAACCCTGTCTCAAAAAAAAAAAAAAAAAAAAAAAAAAAAAAAAACAAACAAAAAGAAAAGAAAAGAAAAAAGAAATCACCTAAGCCAAGTAAAGTAGCCCACACCAGTAATTCTAGTACTCAGGATGCCGAGAAAGGGCTGTTGTAAGTTCGAGGCCAGCCCAGACTACAAGGTAAGTTCTAGGCCAGCATGAATTATGGGAAACTTGAGAAACTCTTGTCTCAAAAAATAATCAATCAAACAAAAACAAAACAAAAACAAACAAACAAAAAAAGCCCTATTTAGCTCCTAAAATTAGAAGGGGCCAGACCTCCCCCAACACAAACCTCCAGGAACTAGCTCTAAACAGGGGCCAGTACCTCCAGTGCTGCAGAGGGTTAAGGAACACACCTCCTCCAGGTGTCGTCCAGAGTGTCTTTAGCCCTTTGAACCTGCAAGCTACTAGAGAAGCTTCAAGGACGCTTAGTGTCCTCAACTCAGCCTCACCCACGGAGTACAAATTACCTCAGGATACCAGCAGCACTGCCCAGCTTGTCTGGTGTGTGCAGCAGGCCAGGCCCTGGGCTTCACTGCAACTTCAGAGAAACCTCATTGTCACCCCAAGGCAGGTAGTGTCATCTCCATGTGCCAATGAGATATAAAAGGCTGCCACACCTGGCCCAAGCCTCAGGGTTAGAGTGGCAAACAGAGAATTACACCTGGCAGCCAGATCCAGGACGTACGTAGGCCATAGGCTGAACTCAACCAATCCACTGGACTGTCAAGGTCATGCCTGACCTCACTTCCTTTATATGCTTCAATCCCTCCACACTGGAGTTCAGGCCTTGCCCTTTTACACATAACAAGCACAAAGACAACAAATGTTCCTCAAGCCAGAAGGGAAGGCGTCAGAAGAAAGCTAAACCAATAGGAAGCCATTACAGGGAAGTAGCTGAACTAAAGCTTTTAAAACTCTAAACAAAGAAGCCGGCACCTTGTCTCGAGCGCTTCAGGACAGCTCGTGCAAAGAGCAATATTGTTCCTGGGCTATCTCAAAGTAATGTCCCTACTGAGGACTGCAGAGTAATAGTCCAGCTGCTAGTGCACAATAAATGAAGGAGAATTGTCTTCCAATTCAAAACAGCGGCTTGCTTGATCCAGCATTTTTCAAACACAGTCTACTTAAAACAAGGTAAGAATGGATCTCCTTTGCCACGGGATATCTTGTATTGTTTTTGTTTTGTTTGCCACAGAGTCTCAAAGGAGTTTCAACCTCCTGCCTCAGCCTCCCAAGTCCTGAGACCGTCCTGTACTCTCATCCCAACCTGCTTTTTGTTTATTTTTTTCTTCCTTTTAGATAGAGAATATAATAAGCTTCCAACCTTTAAAAGCTTACTTATCGTATATCCTAAAGTTTTGGATTTCACCCTTTTTTGAGTACAATGCTGTTACAGTGACACTAGGGACTTGAGGTGATACATCTCCCAGAAGGCCGATTTCTGTCTCACAGGCTCCACCACTCTGTAATGTTCTAACCCTCTTCACAAGAGGCCCTGGGCAGACAAGTATTCCTGAAATCCTGAAGACTCAGTGCCCCACAATCCCAACAGTCTCAGGGAGGCCCTTCATTTTCTATGTGGCCAACATCCTCAACCCACCCGGCCACACTCCAAACCCAATGTCCCCACAGCTCACCGGCTATTCTGTATCACTTCGTTCCCTCTTCACAGGTGTCACAGGCACATCCCCGTTTACACTCTCAATCCCACTGACAGACATCAAACTTCTGCGCTCCTTCTGGTTGGACTTGTGTTCCACTTTCGTGACTCTGAACCTGAGGACAGAAAAGAGACGTGACCGTCTTTCGAATTTCCCGTTCCAAGCAGGAACTGTAAGTTTAAAAAAAAAATTTTTTTTTCACCCGGAGGAAACCAAACAAGCTCAGGCTAAAGGGACAACAGCAACAAAATCGCCACCAGACAAGAGGGCACATTTCCCTGCAGGCCCCTGCACAACATCTCTAATAGTTTATGGAGCACACAAAATAGATCAGAAAACACTTAGGCTGAATTGCTCTGTGGCCTCAGAATTGTGGTTCCCAACGGTAGCGTGGCCATTAACTACAGAACGCTAGGCAACAGGAAAAGCCACTTACAACTCAGACGAGCATAACCAAGATGGCCACTGCATAACCACCTTGAGCAAATACACACCTGCCGGGCAAAGGAGCCAAGGGGTGACTTCACTACTGGAAGGTGTTTCTGCTTTTCAAAGCCAGATTTAGATTAACTTTCCCTCGAGATTGAGGAAAAACAATTAAATAAATTAAAGAAGAGAATGTCATTAAGAAGTGTGAGAACAGGTAATTGACACTCTGTCTTTCCAGAACAGTGTCATCAAACCCGTAGAGCCTTCCAGTAACTACATTTTTATAGTGGTGGCCTTGTCCAAAATGAGATCACAAGCCACATAGAGGAGGAGTCTAGGAAACAGAGACTATCCTGTCAACCTGGAAGAGTCTTAAAGCAAACATTCTGAAAAGCAGCCATAATAATCAAATACCCATCATCCCCAACGCCTAAGAGGGGGGTGGACTTTGAGCCCTGAAAAATGCATATTGGAGCTGAACTGAGAATTCTCAGCACATTTTTCAAGGAGAAACAGAGCGTGCTTTGTCCACACGGCCTCGGGGTCTCACTCACTGCGTTCATACATTCCCATGACTCTGACTCTTGATAAAAGTCTGGTCATGAGTTGTACTGCTCTGCCGTGAGAGGCAAACAGCCCTCGGCCTTGGCTATGGCTACTGGCACACAGAACAAGACTCAACAGCTAAAATTACACTAAGAACTTTAAAAATTCACACTATTCCTTGGATTCTCATGAGGCTGAAGCTACTCTAAAACCTTTACCTGAGTTACCATTTTTAGTTTTCACAGAAGCCCTGGGAAGAGGCTATGATTGCCTTTTCATCTTGGGCAGGGGTGTGTGTGGGGGGGGGAAACTGAGGTACAGTGACAGAACAGTCTGTATGCAGTGGTACCACAACTGGATCAAGGTAGAAGCAATGGGCCCAGGCAACATTTCCTAGAGGTTTGGCTACCCCAGCACTTACCCAATCTGACTCCTGTATGGGTGACCTTTCCCAGTGTCACAACCAATGCAATGCACAACTTCCTGTATTAACTCTCAAAGCGCATGAGTGTCCCCTGCAAACCTGCTCATGTCAAGTCTTACTAAGCTGTCCATCCAACAGCAGGATCTTTACATCACATGTGGATCACAAGGAAATGATGCCCTGAGACTGAGGGACCCTGGGAACAGCAGAGGTGACCGCAAAGAGAGCAGTCACTGCATCTGGCGTGGATCTTAAGTGGCAAAGACTGGAAAGTTCTGGACCAAATCTGTATTTCTCTATTTCTGATGCATGGCAGCATGCCATTTCCTGATTGCCTGGCACTTTGGTGAAGAAAAGTGATTAGCCAGAGCCAGTGGCATGGGAGTCAAATGATACATACCAGCCCAGGTTGCTTTCACTAAAAGCCCCCCCTCACAGTATCTGCCACAACTCTCTCTGTTTACAAACCTGCAGAGTCAGGAGTGGATGGGGCCTCTGGCTCTGGATAGCTGTGGGAAAAGCCATGCACTGACCTGATCATCTGTTTTAGATTCTCACAAGAGAAATAGAAACATATGTTCTGGAGACAGTTGACAGTCTGGGCTCCATCTATTTACACAGAGTAATTAATTCCTCATCTTAATTAATACTTGTTCTATATGAGCTATCAAAAGCTGTCTGGTTTGTCAGAAACATCCAGGATCCAAACCAGGACATATCAAAGAAGCCAGACTCATGAGAAGATATAGATATAGATATAGATATAGATATAGATATAGATATAGATATAGATATAGATATAGATATATCTCGATATATATATATATATCACAGATATATATATATATATATATATATATATATATATATATATGTGTGTGTGTAACCATAGCAACCAGGTCCCTCACAAGTAGCATCAGGACCCCTTACCTGCCCACAGAGAGGACTGTGACCTCGCCTTGTCGCCGTGGTCGACCCTCTTTCGTCTTGTTGGTAGGTTTTATGAAGTGCCATCGCTTGTGCCTGCAGCGCTGGCACACGTCCCGTTCAACGACACCTCCCACTGTGTGCAGATGGTGACCGCAGACATGCTTCCCTGGGGTGGCCCCTGGTGACAGAGGCCCAGGACTCACAGGTGGGCTCCCTGGCGTGCTAGGAGTGACAGGGCTGAAGGGGAGAAGAAAAGGAGAGGGAGACAAGGTAAAAATGGCCACCTAGAAGAGACCCCAGTGAAGGCAGTTGTTCCCTGAGATGCAGGAGCAAACCCTTCAACTGTACAAATGAACTTTGTGAACTGGCCCTGGGTAACAGCACTCAGCTCTCAGGACCATGCAACAGCTGTTCATTCAAACAATGGTAGCAGCTGGGCTGAGGAATGAACCACTGTTCCCAAGGAGGGCACGCAATCTGACTTCACATTACTCTTTTCCAAAACTTCCATTCTCCTTCTCATAGAATCACACTGACTTCTCTCACACATAGCCAAGAGTCTGCCTAGAACGCCAAGCAAGGCACCCTGAATGTACCACGGAACGGTTAGAATATTAGATCCAATCTGACTGTTACATCAAAGAAAAAACTTCCAGGTTAAGACATAGAAAGTGGTAAAGGAAATGCATGCTGATGTGGATGACAACAGAAGAGTAGCCAACTGTCTCCTGAGAATGTCCTAGTGTTAAGTTAATAAATCCTGATGGATCTTTACAGTATAAGCATTCATTTCCTCCCCATAAAAATGAGGGCATTGGGGCACAAAGAAGCAAAGCACCTAAGTGGTTCTGAGCTCCAAACCTAGAGAGTCAAGTTGTAGCCCCGCTCCCCCACATTCATACCCACAGCCACACACAGTGCTTCAGAGACAGTAGTTGACCAGTTGGGTAACCTAGAAGACATTTGGTCAGACCAGCTAAAATATATAAAGCAGAATTATAGCTACAAGATATCAGTTACTTTCAGAAAGCACATATCAATCTTACGCTAGAAAAGGAGGATTCAAACAGCACAGGTCTGGACTGACCAGGAATCAGCCCTCTACTGCACCTGAGATCAATCCCTAATCCCCTGAGATGTGCAGCAAGAGCCCCAGAGTCACACAGAAACCAGCCTCTGGGCTGCTGGCATCCAGTGGACTAGCACACTTCAAAAGCAGTACAGGCCACACTAGAACTGAGGAATCAAAACAGTAACTAGAAGTTCTCACATGCTCTTTAGCAATGTCCTTAAAGCTGTTCGCATACAGGCACACAGTAGGAGCTCCCTGGCAGAACAATGTTAGCTTGACACCATGGATTAGAAAACTGAGCTCATCAAGTGCACTCACTCAACAGTTTATCAGTGATTACACAGCCCAGTGACAGACCCACAGTCAACTGAGTTCAAGCTGCTGGAAGCTAATAAGTATTCAACACCAAATATCTATGGGCAAAGGTAAGAAACATCAGTCTATGTCCTAAACGGCATCTCCAGCACTTGAGCACGTGGCTCAGGGTTCGGCATGACCCCTCTAATGTGCACAGACAACACGGCCCGTCTGACAGACCCATTCACGATAAAAGAGTGTCAGGTGCACCTGGCAAGGGGCCACATACAAAGCAGGAGATTCTGCTTCGAATGGCACCCATCCAATTCAACATCCTGTCACATTTTGCATCTTCTCTAGCCACGGAACCATTCCCAGGTGGCCTGTCTACAGAAACCTGTCCACATCAGCACCACCAGAACAGACTTCTTTCTTGTTGACCTTCCTCTGGTCACCAGAACCCCCCAAACTCCAACCTGTACCTCTGAGAAGGCTCCCACACCCATCTCTATGCCCCACCAGCTGAATCCTTTCAGAGCAAAGGTCTGTGACTGCCCTGCTCTAGCCAACACTGTATCATACACCCAGTCAACATTCCTTGTTAGAGAAATGGAGAATTGTCTAGACATATAGTTATCTGTAACTAATTACAGAAGAATCTGGTGCCCAACAACCATAACCTATAACCTATAACCAGTAATACCAGGTATTCCAAACTGACCAGGTTATCATTTGGTTACCGTTTGTTCATAAAGGTCTCGCAGGACCCGAAGTGCTCTGTATTCCTGGTAGTGATTGAATGAAGTTAGCACAATGGTTTATAGTCAATGAATCTGAAACTCAGCAGGATCATTTAACTTGAGAGGCAGGACACAACCAACCACTCGCGGGCTCTGAACCTGCTCTTTGACTCTTAGCCACTAACCTCCCTTTCTCTAACAACTACCGTTTACCACCAGAGTTCTCAACCAGGGTTACTGAGAGCCAGGATGATCCAAGGCTTACTCAGGCCCTGATATAAGGCTGTCTCACATAGGGAATAAGCTTGGCAAAGCCAGTAAAGGCCTAGAGGAATGGCCTTGGAGGAACTGACTTCATCCTGACTCTCCCATGGGTATCAGCTCCATGGCCACTCTGTGTTCCGTCTGTGGAGCACTTGAGATATCCTGTGCTCCCCTTGCGCAACACTGTGTGTCTGGCTTCCTGTTGACTTCACCCGCTGGCTGTAGGATAGCTTTCTACTGACTGGATCCCATTTTCCCCATAAAAGCTGTATCTAAGATGTTGTGCCGCTTAATAAACTTGCTTGGCATGAGCTCTCAGCCTACACAGAGCTCCTCCTGGCCCCAGCTTTCTGTATTCCTTATCTTGTAATCCTCAGCCCTTGCTCTCAACACCTAGAAGGTTCTGGACCCAACTCCCGTGAGCTCGGGTCACTGAGTACTGTGGTCCTGGGAATACTGTCAGTGTGCAGAGACATTTGAGGTTGTCACACGTTGAAGGAGAGGGATAGTGGTCTGTCATCCAGTGAGCAGAGATGAGGGGCTGTGTTCAGCAATCTACCTTGTCCCAGCCATTACTCTCAGCAAAGACTCGCCTGACCCCAAATGCCAGTAGTACCAAGGCTAGAGGCCAGCTCCAGCTGAGCAAAATACCAAGGGCATCAAGCCGAACAAACACATGAAGACTGTCTCTATCCACTGGAAGAGAGGCACTCACCTTTCAACTTCGCCCACGCTGTTATCAGATACCATGGCTTTCAAGATATCTGCATTCGCTAAGGAGAAAAGAAGAAGCACTAAATGAGGTAAACGAGCAATCAGTCATGTTAGAAAAGCTGTCTGAGAAACACCTCAGTCCTCTCAGTTCCCAGAGGCCCGGATGAGGAGGGTAGGAGGTTTACTTCCCAGTTGGCTAACTGCCTTTGCTCTGCTCTAGGACTACAGAAGCCCCTAAATCAGGAAAAACACTTCAAATTTATGTGACATAGGAGGGCTTAACTTAGAATTACAGTGTTCGTTCTTTAAAACCCCACGGATGTGAGCTGTCCACACACTGAACCCAAGCTTCTTAGGCCCGACCCACGCCCTACGTTCCTACTTCTTACAGCGTGGCCCATCAAAGGCTGCTGTGAATGTCAAACTTCTTTTGGTTATTTAATTGTCAAGGCCAAATGCTATTACCAACTCCTAACCTTTTCCATTGATTTTTAAGCGCTGTTCTCATGACTAAGCACAATAAATTTCTCCAGAGAGGAAAGAATAAAAGGATTACGATTTACCATGTGAGCCAATGACAGGTAGCATGTAGCAGTTTACATCACATGACATCCCCAGAGGAGGACAATTAACGCTAGTTCTAACTCTGCTGCTAGGAGAGTTGAGAGGCAAGGGTTCCCTCACTGTGTGCTTCACAACCTGACTTCCTTTTTGCCCCTCCCACTTTTTCCCCTACCCATCCTCCCATGAAAATACAATACCAAAGATTTAAATCCACTTATGAGCTATGGTGCATCTGTTGCCTTACATAAAAAAGAGAGTGAGTTCGTTGTCATTTTAATTTGTTTTATTTGTTTTGGGCTCCCCATGATCTCCAGTTTTTACTACCTTGGGAATCACAACACCTCAGTGCAACTTTTAGAAATCCATGGAGGGGGGGGCAGTATTTTTAAGAAATATTTACACATGTCATCCCTTTCCTAAACAAAGTACCTTTTTTGCTCTTTACAACTGTGAGGGTGTCCAAACGAGCTGTCAAGTACGAGTTTTTATTGTAAAACCAAAAGTTTTTTGTTATTTCAAAAAAAAAAAGCCCTGAATTAGGTCTATACTATTTCCACCCATACAACAACAAAAAAAGACACATTGACTTTGACACACTTCATAATCTTGTGACATATGTCATATAATGGGGATTCAGGAAAAGATTTTTCGTTCAGGTAATAGGTTGGAGTGTTACTTTGGTTTCCATGTGCTTCGGTCCCACAAAGATTCTGGTGTTGAAACCTCGGTCCCCATTACAGCTTCTCTCTGTGCTGTTATTGCTACCCTTGGCTTGCCACCCACTGATGCTGCTCTCCCTCAAGTTAGGTGCATAACGGCAGCAAACAAAATGGCCATGTGGATGTGGTGGTGTGGGAAATGGTCCAACCTCTGAATCCAGTGAAGGGGATTAGGTTACTGGAACACAGCCCTCAGAATTCAGACAGCTCTTGGGATCCTGCCTCTTACCCTTAGTTCCCAGGAAAAGGTTGCTATAAAAATGAAAGGGCTGGGGCTGTAGCTCGGCGGTGAGCATAGCTTAGCATGCAGGAGTCCCTGCATTTGAGTCCTAGCCTCTACAGGGAGAGAGCTCTCTCCCCCCATCTCTCCTCTCTCTGGCTTCCTGGTTGTCGTGTGTTCTTTTCCTTTCCCCCATGCTCCCAACAAGTTGCTATCCACTAAGTTGTAACCCAGCCAGGTGGACCCTCATCGGAGTCCAAATCAACGAGGCTGCCTGACTTGGACCTCCATCCTCTCCATCCTCTCCATCCTCTAGACCATGAGCTACAGCAAACCACTCTGCTTTTAAAAAGCACTAGATCCGTGTATTCCATTATCAATAACAGATGAACTGGTGAAGAAGTATAGTCTCACACATGACTTATATAAAGTACATGGTAAACGGCCGGTTTGTACATTCCCATAATTTACCAAACATGACCAGAAAAAATAACAACAAAGGGAATGGTGTCATGCTGGCTGTAATGGATTCTATAGTGATAAGCATTCAAAAGAAAACTGTTTAAACTTCCCTGAGGAAAAACTTCCCTATAAATGACGAGTGCCCGGTAAATAAGATGTGAAATTATTGACTAGTCCTTGATGCTTCTCACTCCTACACAATGCCAGAAAAACCCTGCTGACCACACACACACACACTCAGTTTGGCTCTCTAGAGAAAGGAAAATTAAGAGATAGCACACTGGGGTTACTCAGGTTCTCTCTCCAGATTAGGAAGATAACCTAACCGACAGGTGTGTGGGTGTGGGAGCTCTTAAAACCCTGAGAATTTCCTGAGTGAAATTTCCTGAGTCAAAAAGGAATGTCTTTTGTCATTCATAATGAGCCACTTGATCAGACTGAGGTGAGTCAGGGTGAGGCCAGTAGGCAGAAAGGCCCTGAGATCAGAGGATAGCAGCTCTGGGCTCCAGCCCCTTGCTCCCAATGCCTGGCTCCCCGCCCCTAGTTGGTCCCCTTTAACAAACCACTGAATGTAAGAGCATATTCCTGCCTTCTGGGAGCCATTCTAGCAAATCAGCAAACCTGAAGAAGAGACTGTGGGGATTCTCAGATTCTTAGTGTGCACGTTAGAGGAACAGAGCTTGCATGCAAAGCACGGTAGCCTTGTGCCTGTGGTAGACCACACTGACTCCCTGGCAGAGTCGGAAGTTAATTAGATGGTAGATGGAGCTGGCATTTGGAGGCAAAGAACTGGCTGAGTTGGAAATCTGCACACATCCTGTATTGGAAGCACAGTATGGGCTAGAGAGATGGCTCAGTGGTTAGGACAAATGCTGCTCTTGCAGAAGTCATTTGATTCCCAGCACCCATGGGAATAAATCTTTAAGAAACAGGCAGTGTGACCACACACCACAACAAAATGTGCCTGCCCAGCAGATCAGCTACTATATCCAAACCTCAAAGGACAGTGAGGTAAGCTAAAATTGATTTCTAAAATGAAAGGCACATGCCTAAACCCTAAGCAAGAATGCCACCTTGGGAAGCCAGCTGACCACTCTAAGTGTGTACAACTGTCCTCTCCTTCAGCCTGATTTTTCGTCCCCCTTCTGGCTTAAATCTATATTAAAATTCTAATAAACCTCAGTTTTACTTCATTAAAAAAAAATATTGCCAGGCACTGGTGGCGCATGCCTTTAATCCCAGCACTTGGGAGGCAGAGGCAGGCGGATTTCTGAGTTCGAGGCCAGCCTGGTCTACAGAGTGAGTATCAGGACAGCCAGGACTACACAGGGAAACCCTGTCTCAAAAAAACAAACAAAAACAAAACAACAACAACAACAACAAAACCACACCACCACCACCACCACCAACAACAAAAAACCCCATCATGACTGCATCTGACAAATTAAATTACCCATCTGGCGAGTTAAAAATACAACACAGGAAACTGCTCATATGTCAGTAATACAAATGGCAAAAACTATGTGTTTTGGGCGTAAACAGAGAAAGATGTTAACAGAGAGCATGTGCTTCATCTTATTCCTTTTTAATTTCCTTTAAAAAGTTCGGAGTGCACCTATAATTTGTAAGTATAGAGAGTGTCTGTTTGGGAAGATAACAGTGAAGTCTAAACTGAAATAAAGTTTGAAGCTGCGCTAGCTATGGAACACAAGGCAGGCGAACGAGGTGCTTGTTCCATACAGTGGAAGATTTTAGCCTCAGAGTCAACCTGAAAACAGGTTATAACCTAGGGTGCTGGAATCCAGTATTGTCAAATCCCATGCCCTGATGGGAAACCTCTGGGAGACAGACCCACACCCAAGTATTCTTGTCTTTTTGTTCTTATTCTAAACACCATTCTACTCAGTTTATTTATTCTTTTTATTTTCAAACTATCAAAATTGAAAGAGAAAAATAGGCTGAAAAACAGCACAAAGTTTAGAACTAGAGAGAAGGCTCGAACCTCGGGGACCTCAAGCCCTTGGAGCCTCCCTTCCTTCACCTGTAAATTGAGTATACCACTGGCTTTAGATAGATGTGTTGAAACCTAGGTGAGATCACGTATCAAACTACTAGCTCTAGGCTAAAGACAAAGTGCAGCTGGAACACAGGCACAGATCTGAGTCTGGACCAGGTGGGCACTCTTGCTGAGTGATGTGGGGGACAGAGGTCCCAGAGAGCATGACAAGGTGATGACAAGGTGTCACATGCTGATGGACGTAGACACTGTAGCATTTCAGCAAATGGAGTAAGGAGAACTACAAACATAAACCACTAAGATCAAAGAATCTGTTCAGGTTTGGGTGTGTCCTAAAATTCACTCATGTGTCAGAAACATGATCTCCCAAAGTCATACTGATGGCATTTGGAGGAGGGGCTTCAGGGTGATTGGGTCAGGAAGGCTCTGCCCTAATGAAGACACTGGCCTGCTCACAGATTCTCGGATTCATGGATTACTGAGAGAGTGATTTTTTTTTTTTCCATAAAAGCAGGTTCTTTCTGACACGATTGCTCTGTCTCCTCATGTCTCAGAATGTCCCAGGTCAGAATGTATCAATGAAGATCTTCTCCAGATGCCAAGCAGATTCTAGCCCCATGCTTTGACTTGTTAGCCTCTGGAATCATGAGCTAAATAAACTTCTGTTCTTTATAGCTTATCACGCTTGTGGTACTCAGTTATAGCAACAGAAAACATTATCCTATGAAGATAACCCCCAGCATTCAGAACAAGGACCCTAATTCATTTAGTAACAATTGGATCCTTCACTTAAAAAGCTGATTTAAAATACATTTCATAAGGCTAAGCATAGTGGCACATGCCTATAATCCCAACGTTTAGGAGGCAGGGGGAGGCTGATCAGGAGTTCAGGACCATCCTTTGGTTATATACTGAGTTCAAAGCCAGACTGAATCTATCTCAAAAAAATATATGGAAAAAACAAAAGCCCCTATGTCCTGATGCTTAAGCTCTTCCGAGTGTCCACATTTAATACTGGATATCCTAGAAGATACAAACCACAGAGGCAGGAAGCAAAGCAGCTTTGCAAGTAGTGTGGAGAGGAAGCAACAGGAAGAGATGCATACATCTTTCAGAGTGGGGTGCTGAGGAAGTTCTAGAATATGCTGACACTTTTGTGTAGCTATTAGAAAGGACATGAATGCTACTCAACTCCCCCCTTCCAAATGGTTAAACTGGCAAAAGTGTGTGTTTGTGTGTGCGTGTGCGTGTGTATGTGTCATGTGTGAGAATATATTCATATGTGTGCTCAATGTCAGAGCTCAATGTGGGTGTCTTCCTCAACCACTCTCCTTATATTTGGAAATAGGCTCTCTCACTGAACCTGAAGCTCACCAACTGGCTAGACCAGCTCAGAGCCCTCCAGGACCTCACCACATCCATCCGCCCAGGGCTGGTATTACCAGCACTTGCTGCCACTCCCCATTTCTTACCAGGATGCTGGGGATCAAACTCATGTCCTTAAGTGTGAAAAACAAGAACCAGGTAAAACGTGAGTCCTTATGACATCCAGCACGTCACGTGTGCTATTGCACCCAGTTGTGTAATGTAACTCTCACTCTCTAGGAGGAAACGGAGGCTTTATAAAGTCATGTGACACAACCTAGAAACTATCAACTCTCCTGGCACTCTCTGCGATGCTGAAGTAATCAAACAGCACCGAGGCTAACTCTCCTTGTTGGGACAATGCTAAAAGCTGAGGTGTTACAGAGCTCAGAATAAAGCAGTTTGAAACCATTCAAATTCTGACTCTACAGAGATTTTTTAATAATACGAAATGCCCCGAAGCACGAATATACCCTACCTTCATTTTTCATAATGTAGTGGACAATCTGCCCAACGGTGTCGCTGTTCTCATTTATACTGTCATTCAACTCTAAAGAAAGAAAAAGGACAGGGCGGCATTACGATTGGTCACCCACAACAAGTCAATTAGACACTTATCTTAGAGCCCAAGACCTCACCGACCACCTTCCAGAAAGTTTAAGCACCCTCACACAGCGTAAGAGTCTTTAATCCTTCAGCCACACCTTCCCAAGGCCACATTTTGAGCTCCTGGGCAGAACACGAATTTAAAAGTTAAAATTAAAAGTTAAAAGAAAAAGGCGCAGGACCATTCCAGCAATCTCTCAAGATCAAATATCCACTCACTTGGCATGACAATACCGGAATGCATGTATCTCTGCCCTCACTTTCTCTTACTTCTCCTTATGACCTTAAACCCTCCTGGGAAACAAGAAGAAAGTTCACTAAAGAAAGGCTATCGTCCCTAGGTTTTAGCTCATCGCAGACTTGCGGTATCCAGTTGGCCTACTGATTTATGGTTTCAACTGAACAAGTAAGTATTCCTTCATGTTTATAAACCTCTCTTTTCCTTTTAAACAAGGGAGCTAAATTTGGGCACTGGTTATTTGTTTACAGCCTCAGTTTACTTTGGGGACCCAGCATTAGCAGTCAGGCGGAAAAAGAGGAGCAAGCCTCCATTTGGAAACTGATCTGTATTATTTATTTAGCAGGACAAGTCTTGAGACATCATACAGGGTAGGACAACAACACGCCCATGTACCTGCAAGAGTGTCCTCTACACCCCAAGAGAGGCTTCTCCCCCATGACCTATGGATGGCTGGACAGTCACAGTGAAAGCTGATGGCTGAGCCAACCTGCGTCGGTTAGAAGGAAGAGAGGGGGAGGCCCTGCTCTGTTGACAAACACTCAGGGCTGGTTTGCTCATTCGCTGGGCGTGACTCATCATGTTCACCCATGTTCCACAGCCTCAAAGGTCAGTGGGGGTGGAAAAACCAACAGTCCAGCAAGCTGGCAAGGATTGAGAAACCTTCCCTCACCGGCCCTGTGGGTAGGCTCCACGGGTAACCTACTCCAAATGTCACCTCCCTGCAAAGATGTCATAGAGGGGCTGAGCGGGATGAAGAGCGAGCTGCTAGCCCTCCGGGCCCATCAGGAAAGCTCCCTAAGGCGTGACTGGATAGGAATGTCAGTGAGGAAAAAACGCGCTGTGGGTGGGGTTTACTCCACCACTAGCTATGGACTGCATGTGCAGACAGAAGGAAAGAAAAGATGAGCGCCCACACATTCACATGGAAACGCCAGCCCTTGCTCTACTGACCTATGCCTACGTCTATTCACTTAACAGCCTAGAGTTCGGCCTCGTGGACTTTAGCTAGCATTCCTCCAGTAATACACACACCACAAACCTGATGAGACCCGTTTCGTGTTCCTACCATGTAACAGCAAGGATTAGGTTTATGAGCAAGTGCCAGTCACTAAAACACCTTGTGTCAAAGTCTCACACCGACCCTTCAAGGTAGAGAGAGAGTAACCTCATTAAATTAAACGTCAATAAAATTAGAAATAAATCTACACCGCACAAATATCTGTCCCCAGGCTACCAGGCTCTGACGTAAACACTCAGCAGGTAGTCAGTAAATGCAGGCAAGGTTTCAAACTCTGTGCAGAAAATAGTTTTCCTCATAAAGAAATTCATTTATATTAAGGTTTTTCTTTAATTTAGAATCCCTTCCTCCACCAGTTTTTTTTTAAAAAGCGTAGGTTATTTACCTATCTTTTCCACCTTTTCCTCTTCAACTTCCTGTTCCGCCTCTGTTGTACACCGATAGCCTTTCTTCTTAAGTAAGTGGCAGATGAGGACACCAAGGAGACCCATGACGAAGAAAACAGGGACGAGCACATACGCGATGTATTCCGGGTGTCCATTCCCAGCGTTGTTGGTGGGTGACGATGGAGTTGTCTCTGCTCGGGAGTGTAATGTGCGGCTACCAGTGTTGTCTACAGAGAGGGACATGCGGGACGGCTGTGTCAGATGATTGTGACAAAGCTCTGAGAACATTCCCATTACACTGAAGTTTCGTGCTCCAAAAGCTATGAGCTATACACTGGTCTGGGGATCTGGATAGATGGGGACAAAGGGGACAAACATAGCCTTGAGCTGAAACAATCTAAGACCACCACCTCCTGAACTATAAAATCTCTTAACAGAGGATTTAGGAGGCACAGGGTTTTAGATTTAGCCTGCACAGAATACGCATGTGAGTGCTAAGGGGTCATTGCAGCATACTACTTAGTAGTTGTGTGTGAGGACTCGGGAGACGTGGGGATGGATGTCCAACTATACTTTTAGCAGCACTCTGACAAGGAACAATGATCCAACAACCAAATGCCTCTGTGTATGAGAGGAGCACCCTGACACAGTATCTGCACAGCTTTTATGAAGACGAAACTAACTGCTGTGGGCCAAACACACAGGAGTGTTTCTACAGGAGCAAATGATCACCATCTTGCCTGGCAAACGCCAGGGACCTACGTGCACCACACCAAGCCAGACACAAACATCTTGTCCTCGTGTGGCTTATGTTCCAGAAGGACTGAGCGAACTAAGATGATGACAGCACAAAGAGAAGAAAGACCAGGGATGGCCTCAGATTTCTGGTCCAAGGTCCAAATGTAAAACTGGAAGCCTGTGTGCATTTATTCATTCATTGATCTAAATACCAGATACTGTGTGCCTGCTGTGTGGTGAGCCGCTGCTGGGAGGAGAAGGGAGAACACTAGCATCAGGCGTCCAGATCAGGTCACATGGAAGGAATTCACGTGCACTGAGAGACAATAGCACTGGGGACTTGTCCACAAGAAAAGGGAAGCTGTGGTGAGGGTGTGGTTTAGAACCAAGAAGTTTACTTTTAAATCATTATCACATGAACTTATTCCAGGGGGTGCCTGAAAAGATAGTGTAACAGTCATACGGCTTCTGGAAAGTAAGTCAGAGAAAGCCTGGGCACACCATCATGACAAGTGGTTAGGAAAGAGAGAAAACAGACTGCAGAGAAAACCTGTGGGATAGATGGAGAAAACTATGAGAACTATGAGAGAAGGAGCCCTTTACTCCAGAGGCTGACTGAAGTCCCTCCTGAGAGGAAAAGCAAGAACTGCAGCACAACTAATTGCCTTATAGGCTGCTGACATACAGATTGGGTGGATGGAAATGGATAAATGGATGATGGATGGACAGATAAGTGGTTAGATGAGTAGATGGATGGATGAGAGGATGGATGGATGGATGATGGATGGATAGATGGAAAGATGAGTAGATGGAGGAGTGGATGGATGGATGGGAGGGTGGATGGATAGATGGATGGATGGATGAATGGATGGATGGATAGATGAGAGGGTGGATGTGTAGAATGAAAAATTATAAAGGCCATTTATGAAATATGTGTAGATTTTTTGCTTTAAAGAACGCGGAACGGAAATAAGATTTCAGGCCTTCACATTCCAGGTGAAGGACACTTGCTGGATTACATTCCTCAAGCCTCTCCA
>NW_023045035.1:0-50066 GCF_011762505.2 Arvicanthis niloticus | reverse complement strand
GGAGAGAAGAAGAGGAGAAGGAGGAAGAAGAGAAGGAGGAGGCTGAGTGGGGGGAAGAGGAGGAGAAACAAGAGAAGGAAGAGGCCAAGGGGGAGGAAGAGGAAGAGAAGAAAAAGAAGGAGGAGGAGAAGGAGAAGAAGACAGTATAATAGTAACAACTACATCAAAGAGTTAAGTTGGCCACTCAAATGTATAACGAATGAAATGTAAGAGCATGACTATAAAACTCTTAGACGAAACACAGGGATAAATCTTTGTGAATTTAGATTAACCAATGGCAGTCAAGGTTGTGACACCAAAAGCATAGCCAACAAATGAGAAAGATAAATGAATGATAATTGAAATTAGAAATTTCACTTTGTGCTTCACAGTGAAAGGACTACTCCAATTGTGAAGGAAGATCCAGCAATTCACATAACAATGTCTTTTTCTAGCTTGCAAATAGAACTCCTGTCCAACAGTGATGCACAGGTAATCCAGTTTAAAGACAGGCAAAGGATCTGAATAGATGTTTCTCCAAGGAAGACACACTAATGACTGACTGTAAAGTGTGTGGGAAGTTGTTTAATATTAGACAAAAAACAAAATGAAAGCCAAGCCCATGATGACCCAGCACTTCACACTACCAGAGCTCAATAGCATCCAAAAAGTAAGTGAGTGTTAGCAAGGACATAGAGAAACTTAGAACACCTGTACACGGTTGGTGGGACTGTAAGATAGGGCGATCGGTTTGAGATATAGTGTGTAATTGCATCAAAATGTTACACATAAAATTACTATAAGACCAAACATTTCCATTCTCAGATTAACAGCCAAGTGCAATGAAAACACATGTTCATACAAAACTCATACATGGATGCTCACAGCAGGATAATCAAAACAGTCAATAAACCAATCATAAAAGACCACTTGTATGTATCCACCTATCTGAAATGTAAAAAAAAAAAAAACAGGAAGCTCTTTACAAAAAGGAGGTGAGCGGGTGAGGAGAGGGGGACATGGGGCAGTATCTGATGGAGCTTTGGCTAGAAGTGAAGTGTGCAGAAATGGTTCCACAGCGCTGCAATTGCACGATAGGCCACTGGGCTGTACGCTTGAAGTGGTAAACACTGTGGTTCTATGAATACATCTTGGCAAACCTTTCTCTGAAACACTTCTAGATAACTTTGTGAGGATATACAAACACAACACTCAGACCAGCAAGGATAGTTTTAACAGGAGAGAGATGGAAGGGAATTAGCACACTGGTCCAAAAGCCTTCAGTGCAAAGTGATTTGAGCTATCTCCTTGTCAGCTCTTCTGTCAGCCTATGGATAGTGTGAATAAGAGCTCACAGCCTGGGAGACGCCCCCAAGTCACAGCTGGTTTGTTAATATGTTATGGGGTTCTTCCACAAAGTTCCTCGCTGGAACTTCTGGACTGGCCTCCTAGGGCCAGTGTTTCTGAGTTTTAATGTGACTTCCTGGATTTAGCAATTCCAAAATCAAGGTGTCATTTAGTCTAATTTACTTAAACATTGTGAGGATTAAAGAAATAACAGGAGACAGTTTGATTTAGGGGCCCACAGAGGACAGAAAATCATTTCTGACTCTTGAAATTCGAAAAGATAATGTAATGCACAAAAGCAATGTCTACATAGGTAAATTAGACTTGCAAATTACCTCGAAGTAATGTCACTGGAATACTAAGTGAAAGATGATTCAGCTCAGTAATGGCTATGTTCACCTGAAGCTGTTCAGCCAAATAACTCTACCAGTGGGAAGCTGTTAGAGAATATTAGTGTACAAAAGAGAGTGAGTCTTACAAGAACAGGGGGAAACTGAAAGACAACCATGATGACCAGCCTTCTTCAGGCTTTAATGGGGCCAGATTTTGGGTTACATGAGGAAGCATATAATTACTTTACATATTCCTTTTTTAAGAAAACGCTTAAAATACATATGCATTACAAAGATCAGCATTTAAAGGGGACTGGCATTCATTACAGGCTCAATGACACAGGAAGCGATCCCATCACTAAGGACAGTAAGGACAGTAAGAAGAATTGGGAATTCAAAGCCAGCCTGGACTACAGGGTGAGCAAGACACTATCATAAATAAATAAATGATAAGAACAACAATGATAAAAATAAATAAACCAAGGATGCCATTTTTCTTCTGGGGTTCTTACCATTTCATTTCAAACCATGAGGAAAATATAATTTTTTCCTGAACAATTTTAAACTATCAAATAAATAGTGAATACACATGCATGTCATGGGAAAGTTACTTAAGAAACATCCAAAATGAATACGCAAATGTAAAATGGAAAGACATTATTCTACTTTTGAGCATACTAATTATATCAGCTCTCACTCATTAGTTTAGAACAATTTAGAAGCAAGTCCATTGCCTGTGAGTCCCTAAGGAGACCAGAATTAATTCTACATTCTCCAAACTAAACAGAATGTGAATGAGGCCTCTCCCATAGGCAGTAAGTCTCCCGGAGAGTAAGTTTGTGTGCAGCTGTAAGGACAGGTCTCTGCTGTTTCAGAATGTGCAACCCACCCACCTCCTGCCCCTCTCCTCTCTGAGCTCTAGGAGCCAGCCCAGCTTCCCTGATCAGTTGGGTCCCAGATTCTGGTTTCCTGAACCTCTAGGACTAGGATAAGACAAGAAGCAACATGGCTGCCATATAATAATGCATAGTCTAGAAGACCTCAGAGGTAAAGAAACAAAACTAAGCAGAGATTTTTAAACCCACCAGAAAAGTCAACCTTGGTGTCTAGTCAAGCAGTCACCCACCCAAGCAATTTGCATTTTACTTTGCTTTAAACAGCATCTGCTCAGACTACATTGTGTAGTCTCTACATTGACACCTTATAATCTCCATATTGACACTTTAATCAATCAATACACTGCCTTCTGTTTGGTTTTATATATGTTTAAGGGATAAATGATAATAAGGAAGAAGATAAAGGGATTATGAACAACATCTAAAAATTATTGTGAGGATGTTGTATATTTGACAGTTCATTTTCATTCATTAAAATTTAAGCCTCAGCTCTCCAAAGTGGAACCAGGAAGTTCAAGGTCATCTGTAGTGAGTTGGCCTGGTGATGCTTGTATTCTAATACTAATAATGGTTCCTCAAGAGCTGGTCGCCCCAGAGAAGGGAGACAGTCCAGTGTGGCATGTAGACCCAAGTGGCACTATGTGACCTTGACCCCAAGTTATTTCTAATTGGTAAATAAAGATGCTGACAGCTGATAGTTGGGCAGAAGAGAAATAGGCAGGAGTTAGGATTTCTGGGCTGGAGGTCAGAGAAGACCTCTAAGAGAAACAAAAGAGGAAAATGAAGGAGAGAGAAGTCGCCATGTGTTAGGTGAACCATGAAAACATGGCAGTGAGGGTTGCCTAGTCAGAGTTAAGAGCAGCCCAGATGAAACATAGTAAGTAATAACTCATTGCTATCAATAGGAAGTAGGTTCTAATAGCATAGAAGGTAGGTGTCTGCCCAGCTCTTGTGCTGTTTAAGGCGTATTGTAAATAAAAGTTGTATGTCTTTATCCAGGATCTGAATGATCAAGTGGGGGCAGAAACTCTGGATTGGGATTGAATAATTTCTACAACAGTTATCCTCAGCAACACTGTGAGTGTGAGGTCAGCAGGACCTACAAAAATAAAAGCTTCATAGCCAGGAGTGGTGGTTCACACCTATCACCCTAGCACTCCAGAGGCTAGATCAGCAGAAGGACTGCTACAAGTTCAGGTTCAGCCTGGGCTACATGGTCACACAAAGCTATAGACTAAGACGTTGTCATTACAAAAGGGGGCTTTATTTATTATGCCAAGAATGATACAATTGCTTCTATTATTTAAATACAAATAATTAAGGCTTCTGATTATAATACGTACTTGAACTGAAACATCCCTTTTCCAAGCCCACTTACTTATATTCCCAGGACACAATACGTTTCTTGTTATTTCCCTCCTTTTACCTGAATTGAAGAGACAGGAAACATCTCGGGCTTTGTTCCACATGAAAGCACCATCATCTCTATCCCAGCAGATCAAAAATAACTCAAGGTCTAAAGCTTCACTCCAAAACCACCTCTTACACACAGACTATTATCTGCCTGGAGGAAAAGGATGTTAACTGCAGCGGCCCCGGGGACTAGGCTTATTTTGTACCTAAGCCAAAAGCCTAGTTCCTATGAGAATGGTAATAAAGACTTCTAAGGCCTACAGTTGGGGATTTACTAAAGTTACTCCAAAAGGCACATTGAAGCCCAAAACATTGCTAAGGATAATATTTCTCTTCCTATGATTTAAAAGAAACAGAATGTATAAAGACTACTGGGTACACTCAGGAAGAAAATAAACAGGTAGTTACAGTTAATGGTGGGCTTAAAAGGTAAGAGAAAGAGGACATAGAAGAAGATATTCTAAGAATGGGAACCTAGGGCAATCAGATGCTTCCCAAGCAGAAATATACCCCTAGGATAGCACACATTCAAGCCTATGTGCTTTCTGCCCCCTCCCTGCCCCCCACTGTCACCCCTTTTTCCTCCATCCCTCCTCACTCCATTTCTGAATGATTTTTATGCAACATATTTGCATGAATCCAAATATTGAAAAGAATTTTTCATGCCAAAATTGCTATTCAAATTTCCACATGGGAAAAGGTAACACCAAAAGCATTCTTGCGAAATGGAACATGCAGCTTCTTGAAGTGAACATATTAATTTATAACTATTATAAACTATTATTGATTTAGATTACTAAAGTGAAACCAAATGCCAAGTTCCAAAATAAAATGTGGAAGCATCCCAGAGTACTTCTAAAGTATGTGTCCTATGGAGCATAAATTTGTAAATGAACCCCATTTGCCAAGAAACTGACAGAGATCCTAACATTCCTGAATTACTTTATGAAAAATGACTTTGAGAGAAGCCATATTAACACTAAACATCTGAAACACATTTTTGAATGCAGGAAAAGTAGAGCATGTTTGCAAACCATATGCTTGATGGAATTAATTTTCAAGGCCCAAAGGACAATTTATATAAATTTTGTCAAAAAAAAAAAAAAAAAACCCCATAGCATGTTAATTAATATGAAGAAAAGAAAAAGTGATGTGGTTAGCCAGGCACACCAAGAGTTAGGAAGACAAAGTCGGGCCCTCTGGAGCTTCTGAGGAGAACAATTCTTTACCCTTCACTGTTCACAAACATATAAGGCCCCTGGGGTTATTGCTCCACCAGGTCCCCCATCAAAATCTACTAGTAATATAGCTACTATGTAACTATAATTATATAGTTAATAACTATAGCTAATTGAAGAAACAAAGTAATGAGGCCACGTCACACTGAAAGTTTATTATTAAGCATCTTACTATTCTCTTCTGCCTGCAAAACCAGCCTTGATAACTGGAAATGTAACTCTCACACTTGAAATTGAGTCATAATTCATTTGTGAACCAGGGTCCTTTCTTATGTCTTACATCGTTTTCTGCACCTTCCTCCATCTTTTCCTGACAGTTGAGAAATGCTCAAGAATCTAGTTCAACAATTCCTACCACATTCCTACCAATGGAGACAGAAATATGAAGATAACCTTTTTAATTCAAAAGGCGGACAATGACTTACTGAAGGAGCCTGAAGAGAGTGATTCTGTTAAAAGACAAACGCGTGCACACAAACTCCTAGTTCTCCCTCTGTGTTCCATCCATCCCCACACTCTCCTGCCCTTAGGATGGGAACTTAATAGAGGGCCTCACATCTATCGGCAGTAACCCTGGTACTGAGCTACACCCAGCACCCCACCCCTGTGCTGTGGGGTGTGTGGGGGGGGTATGGGGTGTGTGTGTGTGTATATGTGTGTGGTGTGTGTATGTGTATGTGTGGTGTGTGTGTGTGGTATGTGGGGTGTGTGTGTGTGTGTATGTGTGTGGTGTGTGTATGTGTGGTGTGTGTGTGTGTGTGTGTGTGTGTGTGTGTGTGTGTGTGTGTGTACTACTAGGGGTGCAAGCCAGGCCCCTGCACATGCAAGGCAAGTGTTCTACATTTCTACATGAAGAGATTTTTTTTTCAGATACTTAATAGCTAGTGAGGTAAGAACCAAACCTCAAGTGTCCGGAGAAAATGTTCAATGGTTAGGAGTTCATACTGCTCTTTCAGAGAACTAGCGTTTTGTTCCCAGGAGGAGCTGATGTCTCTAGGTTCTGAGGGCCCCTGAACTCACATCTCACATGCACATACCCTGTCCCCAGACAACCATACATACACACAACTTTTAAAAAAATCTTTTATTAAGTGCCTGTAGGAGCCCTAAAACTCATGGTGGTAAATGCAGTGGACCACCTCCTACAGGTGGCATCTATGACTCAGTTATGCTGTGGTGATACAACATCTAAGAGTCATATCTCTCTCTCTCTCTCTCTCTCTCTCTCTCTCTCTCTCTCTCTCTCTCTCTCTCTCTCCCGAGAGGGAATCAGAAATAAAGATTTTCACATAGAATTTTCAAGGAACTACCAAATTTTGGAATTTTAGAAAATCTTAAACGGGACAACTCTAGATGAGCCAAACTAAAGATACCAGTTATCAGGTTGTGTCCCGTGGTCCCCCACTCAGTGTCTCCACTCCAAAACTGTCGTTAGCTGACCTAATCCCTGTCGATCCTACCTACAATTCTCAGTGGTATGATGGGTGATTCTGTGTCAACATGGAGAATGTTTTTAGGTAAGGTTAATATATAAGACAGTGAACTTTAGGTAACGTGAATTGTTTTCTGGATGTAGGCTGATCTCATCCTAGCAATTGAAAGTAAATTGAAGACAATGTCACAGCCTCTGCACAAGAAGAATTTTCTCAGACACTACTTCCAGATATCAGCACGCCCTTGGCTCTCCTGGGTCTGGAGCCTGCCAGCCCATGCTGCAGCCTTTGGACTCTATAGCTAATGTAATCATATGAGCTGACTGCTGAAAATAAATCTCTTTCTACACACACACACACACACATCTTATTAGCTTCCCTTCTCTGGAAAGCATTGCAAATATTTCTAGCTTAGGTTTTTTTTAAGCAGTCTTTCTCTAGAGTTGCCTATACTGAAACAATGATCCTCGTAGAATGAGGTGTGAGGTTACATATATGTCTGCAAACATACATATAAAAACCAGAAACAGCACAGGCCATTGAGTGTGCCTGCAGGATTACAGGAACATGCAGGTGCTATCTTACATGCAGATTCTTAGGCTTGGTTCCTGATCTACTGAACTCAGCCTCTGACACTGAAGGCTGTAATCTGCATTTTGGCAGCTCCCCGAGGATGATGTGCAGGCATACCAAGGTTTGAGGACAGTGGCAGAATTAAGAGTCAAAAGATCAGTAGTTAAGAAAAAAGATTCTAGGAGCTGGAGAGATAACTCAGAGATTAAGAGCACTGGATGCTCTTCTAGAGGTCCTGAGTTAAATTCCCAGCAACCACATGATGGCTCATAACCATCTGTAATGTGATCCGGTGCCCTCTTCTGGCCACAGGCATACATTCAGGCAGAACTGTATATAGAATAAATAAGAATCTTAAAAAAAAAACACAAAAAACACAAACACACACACACACACACACACACACACACACACTAAAATAAACAAAGAAAATAAATTCTAAAGCCAAACTGCCTGGTCTGAAACCCAGCACTTGTTGCCTGTGTGAGGGATGTTTCAGAAGAGAGTTCACTTCACACCTCAATCTCAGCCAGTAAGAGTGTAGTGCTTACACATAATTAACATCCAATAAAAAGCAACTACGAATGCTGAACACTCCTGTCCCAGGTATTCTGGCACATTTTCAGAATCGTGCTGGCTGACATTTACCGTGACATTCACACTGGTACTTTATGAGATTAAATACTTTCTAAAGGAAAGTTCATCGTGATCACATGTTCTATGCTTCATTTTGCACGACGTCTTTATAATTTGGTGATTTGTGTATAATCTCTATGGTAACTTTCTAGGCATCTGAACAATGGATTAGTGAATCAGGAGTTACTGACTGTGCCATGCAGCAAGCATGGCTACCTATGCTGCCGTGCACCATGAGTGTCCACCGGGAGATTTTCTTAAGAAGCACAGTCTTTCTTAAATCCACTGACACTTTTCCCTCTCTCTTTTTGTTAGGATTGTGACAAGATCTCATTTCTGTTTGGCACAATAGCTCCCATCTCAGACAGCTTTCATAAAAGACATTCAAATGTAGACATTCCATGAATTGAAAATTTCACACTTACAATAGGTTTGATCCAATATCCTTCCACTAATCAACTCTCATAATAATATTTAAAGACAGACACAAAATAGTTAGAAAGGAAGCCTACAGATCATATGGGGTATGTGGAATACTGAAATCTTCTCTGCCCCATAAAACAACTAACTCAGTTATCTTTCAACCTTTGTTCACATCAACCTCTTAACCAGAGAGCAGCTAGATGCCTGCTGCTAAAATGAATCTACTTAAAGACAAGATATAGGAAATTTTTCACAGCCTTGTTTGACATAATTAAATAATTAATTGACTCAACCAATTAAAGATGAAAAGGAAAAATGGAGATTAACAACTGTCATAATTGTACAAATTCCTCTGTTCAGAACTTGAAGTCAGACAGGGGCTCTTCAGAATGTATGAGCACAGGCAGAGGGTTGGAAGTGAGTATGCAAGTCTTTTTCTATAGAAGACACATTCTAGGAATACATGAGAAGATCAGCAGCCCAAGAACTAAATCTGCATTGAGATACTTGTGGTTATGACATAACAGCATGAGGGTAGACTAACAAACATATCCAAGTCTACAAGCATCATGGAAAACACAGCAGCACTTTAGTATTGAGAGTATATGATAATACATGGGACAACAAAAAGAATGAAGAATCTAAAGGAGAAAGATTTTTACCTACCGGTCCATTCTGCTAGCATTCAAAGAAGCAGGTGAAAAAATCACCTTGTCCCTACAATTATAATCTGGTGAATGAATATAATATAAATGGCATATACTCAAGACATAGTAACACAAAATAAAAATTTTTAAAAATCTCTGAGTTTCAGTGTTCTCATGCAGTTGAACAAAAAAGACCAGTCAGCAGAAATTAACTGAAAAGAATAAATAGAGTTGAAAATTTGGGAAGGCTTCCATGGGTGAGACTGACTTGGTCATGAGGCTGGAAGAAAGCATGGGACATATCCTGAGCAAACACTAGTGTAAGAAAAACCAGAGAGTAACTAGACAGAATGAATCAGCAATTACAGTTACCCTGTGGGATGAAGTTCGGACCTAAGCAACCTACATTCAGCTGAGACTGTAGGGCATCATTCAGTGGTCCTACTACAGCTGGACTACCATCCCTGGGGAGTGGCCACAGGTCTTCAGTAGTTCTGCTACAGCTGGACTGCCATCCTTGGGAGGTGGTCACAGGTCTTGTGTTCTCTTGGGATTACTGCAGCAACCACTGCCTGCTTCCTACCTCAAGTGAAGGAAAGCAGTAACTCATCTACACCAAAGGCCGAATTTGAATGAGGAGCATTCCTGAGATGATCAAAATGCTGTCGGAAATCAAAGTCTGCAGACCATGTTAGAGTCAGCAGCCTTAGTCATATGGCCTTAGTCAAATCACTTAACTTCTCCGTATTTAGTTTTGGCCATCATAAAATGAAGAGAGTAAACACCACAGAACCTACTACTGTTCTACAGATTGACTTTAATAGGAGAGAGATCATATGAAAACACTAGCACTGTCAAGCACACTGCAGGTCCCTCAAATGGTACCTGTTATTACAGATCATGAAGGAATGGTTCATCCATTCAGAGTAACGATGTGGACTCCACACAAGCAGCAAACACTGAGGAGACAAAATACTATTTACCAAGAATAGCTATGTGCTGACAGGCTTCCCGTTCAGTGAAGAATTTCAGCAGAAATAAATTAAATGGTGTCCCCTGGGTTTCTCACATCTTACATTGCATTTTAAGTGAATTAAAAGGTAAATACAAAAACATCAAGAAAATAAACTATCATTGGTGATCTCATTCAGCACTGTGTAGATTATCACCAACAGAGTAACTGACCCCAGGCTGGGAGGTTTAAGATAAGACATAAAGTTGACAATCAAGTGTGGGTGATTTGATTTCCTGAAATAGCACCGTTCTTAGACACTGAGGGAAAACTAACAAAGAGAGGCTGTGGGTAGGTGGAAGAATTAGAAAGGCACACTCAGTGTGGCACCACACTGCCAATAAACAGTTGGAGTTACCTTGGCTGTCCTGACTCAGGTTTCAGAAAATACCTGGTTCTCAGCTGAGAGACAAAGAAACATGGTCATATCAGTCCTGGGAAATCAATCATGAATGCTCAACACCCAGACAAATTAAGTTTTGTTGGCTGCCCTAACCAACCAAAAGAGACCAACAGTCTTCAGGTTTCCTGTTTTGGTGGACCATTAGACATGTATCAGAAGACGATCACACAATCTACAGGGTTTCTATCGACTCCACATTCCTTGGTAACATCCCACAGTCAACCACTGCAGTCCTGTTTGATTCAGGATCACTTCCATAAAAACCTAGTAGCCTGAAGTTAGTTGTTATCCTACAGAGCCTAGATGTTCCCTGGAGCTTTTGTAATTGGTTTTATTGCATTTTGTTGCTGTTGTTGTTAAGTGACAGACTTAGGCAAAATTAAAATACAGAAACAAAACTAAAGAGACTGGTACACTCAGACTGGGAAGCAAGTGCATTCTTTTCCCATCCAACTTTCTCTTGCAGACTCCTTTACCCTGGTCAGCAAGCCTAGCTATTAGATCTTCTAAATTTCATATTGCATATAATCTGCAATCAAAAAAGAGTTGATTCTTTCCCAGTAAGTGTGACAATTTCAAGGGAAGGACCAGCTTCAGTGAGGCACCCTCTCCTGGCCAGTCCACTCTTGCCCTATAAAAGAGCAGACGGGAGCAGAGAAAGAGGAGGATCCTGTCAAGAACTGTTATTGTCCAGTGGGAATTGGCACCATTCCCAAAAGTAAGTGGGCATTATTCTAGAAGAAAGGCTAAAGCATAGGGTCAAGAAGACAATATTTATATGTATTTTTATTCCAAAGTAAACAGGATATAAAGGACATGTTTGTTAATTTTATAACTACACTTTCACCAAACTCAACCCCAGGTCATAAATCTTAGGCCATTCAAATCTTATAAGCAATTGTACCCCTGACCTTCTCTGTCCGTTATTTTCATCTTTCCTGCCTCCAGATGCTTGGCTGGAAGACAGTGAGCCTCCTAGGAAGCAATTTCTACAGGATGAAACACATTGCCATGGCTTTGCAACTGTGTACTCCTCGGTAGAGCAGCCCTGAGGCTAGACTTATTTCCTTACCGTTCTAGGTGTTTCAGTCTGGCCCCAGGTAACCAAAGAGGGTTTGTAATAAAATTTTCTGATGTGAGATGCCTCCATCACTGCATCATGGAATTGTAATCTTCAGTTAGACTGAAGACAAACAGCCAGTATCCACACAGAAACCACAGACCTATCTTAGAGTTCTGTTTACTTATGTCTAGCCAATACAAAGAAGCAAGACAGACTCAGGAAAATATAAAAATAACTTAATTGCATTAGCACTTGTGATTGTTTCCTATGAAACATTTCATGCTGACTTTGGTGGTTTTGGTATAGGGAGTGTTTGAGGTGCCAGTTCAGGGTAATAAAGTCTGACAAGCAGTGAAGGTTTTGTGGACATCACTTTCGAGACGCAATCTTTCAGAATTGCCAAGTATACCACCAACCTTTACTGTTTAAAATCATATAACATATAATCTTTGAAAAGCAAATGTTCCACCCATGTTCATACCCAGAAAAACAATTTTCTAAAATGCTAGTCATGTCTGAGCTCCCTTCCTGGGTGACTGGAGATCTGGCTGAGTTCAAGTTCTAGACAGGATACAAGAGACCTATGGAGGGTGCCTACAAGACAGAGGGACCAGAAGAAGGAAAAATGGAGGAAAGGGGATCGGGTGACAGCACCTGTGTTAGCAGGAGAGGCAGACAGCAGCAAGATGCTTGGGTGAAACATTTCAAAAAGCTAGAGAAGAGCCAGAAGGTCCCAGTGACATTGAAAGAGCAGGGACCCTAATTTGTCAAAACAAACTATCTTTGCTGTCTAAACTCTTTCAAGTATAGTCTGAATTTAGAGTCTCCCATCAAAGCTCTCCCAACAGTTTTTAAGGGTTCCTTAAATGTATAACTGGAAGTAGGGATCCTCAAAACCAGTTTAACTCCTTCTTCCACAGTTCTGTCTGCTCACCACTAGATTGATGGGAAACTCACTCTTTCTTGGGTTCCCACCCATACAAGTCATTACATCCATAAGCATAAGAGACTTGCTCGGTCCATCTGATTGTCATTGTTTATTTTTGCATCTGTTTTCTATTATAGAGCCCAGGAAGATCGTGAAATTGCTCCACAGACATTGCTGCCCCAGAGATACTGATCCTTCTGCCGCTGCCTCCCAAATTTGGGGCTATAGACATGTACTTTTTTACCCAGTTCATCATTGTAATGAAGGTGGATGAAGAGTCTGCACAGCAAAAAAGAAAAATATTTCATATTCACCATGAAAACATCTCTTATCTTGAATGTCCTTTTGGACAGCCTGACACTGCATTACTTCGCAGACTCCTTCACTCAGCTCTGCACCAATGCAAGCTTCTCTCTCCTACCTCTGTTCTCTTGCTTTACAGGAAAATGAATTCTCTGCACTGTTGTTATGGTTTGAATTAGAATTCCCTTTCCTCCCACAGGCTCCTATATTTTTGAATACTTGTTGTCTATGAGAGAAGTCGAGAGAACCTTAAGGAGGTGGGGCCTTCATGAAGGAAGTATGTCACAGAGGGTTTGGAGGGTTTATATCCTCCATCCACTTCCTGATCTGTGTCTGTTCTACCTGTGTGTAGATGAAATTGTGACCACCCAGCTTCCCACCTCTGCTGCCACACCTTCCCCACCAAGATGGACTCCATCCCTCTGGATCCATAAGGCAAACCCCCTCATCCCTAATTTGTCTTGGGTGGGTAGCCATTGTCTTTTGCTTCCTTGGATCTTTTCTGACGAATTCTCCACTTTAACTTTGGACCCCTCAGTGAAATTATAAAGGCATTCCCACAAAGAAGAGAATTCTTTCTGTAGGTGACAGCTGCTAGGATGATCCAGTTAACTTCATGCCCCCTTTATACGAGGATGGAATGTAATCTTTAGTTCCTGTCAAGGGTTGACAATTAAAAATGTGTGGAGAGACAATCTAGAGATCCAGCAGCCTGGACATGGTAGAGATTGCATCTGCTTATTCACACATCTGGGCATCTGAATTATTATGCGAGCAGTTCTCAGCAGCTTTCTAGCTCCCTGATTGTAAAGGTGATTCTTCTTTTTAGAAATAAATCCTGGCATTTGCTTTACCATCTCATCCAAATCAGTTCTCACCCCATCTGGAGTATTCCACAAGGCAATAAGCTACCATAAAGGACTTCCCAGCCCTGAACTATGAACTATCCACAACTACCTCTAATCCCATAGACTCGTAGAACCTGACACATGGAGGAGAAGGGAGCCTTTGAGTAAAGTCATGTCCCACCCTTAGTCTGATCCTACTGAAGTCACACTGATTGCGGTGCTGGAGAAGAAGAGCAAACAGGTGATCAGAGACATAACTTCTCAGAAACCTAGAGGGGTCCGAGATCCTTCTGCTGGTGGATAATGCAAGAGACACTCACTTACATCAAAACGCTTTGCTCTACTGAGTCCCAGGGATTCATTTGACTAGCAAAATTCTTTGTGATAATCTAATTGAGATATACTCTTTAATCGTTGAATATCTGATGTCCTCTCTACATTGTGATCAAATCCACATTTCCATCAAAATATCAAATGGGATTGATATATAAAAGTAACTTCAGTATTCATTTACAGCTGAATGCCTGGCAGGTACCACCAGCCCACGTTAGCATGCTTAAATGCCCAGAAAGTCCTGCCCTGTCCCTATTCACCCATTTAAAAGTCACATGCTATAGCATACTTTATACATTACATATGAATCCCATGTGGAAAATCACTATACATGCCACAGCTGTCACAACATACCTGTAAATGAGCAAAGTTTCCATCTACCATCAGCCCCACTCCATTTCCCAAAAGAAGAACCTGTTTCCTAGCTGTTCTTAAAAGGCATCTTAAAGTTAAGCTTATCCAAACTCCACCCCTGATGCTATTAATGATATTCTGCTATACTTGCAAACACTGTCAGAGAGGCTCCACCCAGCAACTGATGGAAACAGATGCAGAGACCCACAGTCAAACATTAGGTGGAGCTTGGGAAGTCCTTTAAAGGTAGCGGGGGACAGACTGTAGGAGCTAGAGGGGTCAAAGTCACCACAAGAAAACCTACAGAATTAACTAACATGGATCCATAGGGGCTCACAGAGGCTGAACCACCAACCAGGGAGCCTGAATGGGCCTGACCTAGGCCCTCTGCTCATATGTAACAGTTGTGTAGCTGGGTCTTCACATGGGACTCCTAAAAGTAGGATCAGAGGCTGTCCCTGACTCTGTTGCCTGCCTTTTCTTCTATACAGCTTCCTCTTCTAGCCTCAACACAAGAGGATGTACCTATCCTTACTGCAACTTGATATGCCAGAAATGATTGATACCCATGGAGGACTCCCATTGTAAATAGAAACAGAGGAGAAGGGGATCTGGAGTGGGGATATGGGGAGGAGAAGAGGGGGTGATAACTGTAGTCTGGATGTAAAATAAACAAATTATAAATAAATATAGAGATAGAGATAGAGATATATAGATATAGATATATATCCAAACTTCTTTTCATTTTTCCACAAACCTATTTACACTCCAGTGTTTTCAAGTCACTACCCTTTGCTCAGCTGCTAGGAGACTCTAGGGTCTTCTTTGAGACTGCTACCTCTCTATATTCTCATAGCTATATCAACAAGCTTACTGTCCTACCCTCAAAATCCCATCTGGTGTTTTATGTCCCATTTCTTGCCACCCAAACAATGCCAAAACTTACTTCAATTGGGCTTTTATGACATTTTTTGAATTGATATATCCTCACTCATCCTTAAATATCTTACAAGGTCCATTTTACAACTAGCAACCAGAAACTAATGATGTCTTCTCCAGCTTAAAATTCCCAAGACCCTTGAAATAAAATCAACTTTCTGTGGCTGCTGTAATGAGCCCATGTCCACCCCTCTCAGCCCCATTAACTATCAGAATCTCAAGATGCTCTTAAAAATACCTGAGTACCACCAGATCACTGAAGTTGGTCTCTAGAGATGGGCTCAGATTTTGAGTGTGGAGAAACAACTTTGCCCTGGCCTGCTTTCTACTGATTGCCCTTTCAGCAATTACTCTGGAGCTTCTGCCTCTGCTTTCCACAGAGCAGCCTGGGAATCTAAAGGAAGTAAAGCTAAGAGCAATGGAGCAAGACACCCATGTTCCCCTCTGGCCTCTATATGGGGCATAGGCACACATAGGCACACAGACATATGTGCATATATCATGCACATGTGAACGTAATTTTGGAAAGTAGATAGAACCACAACACCTGAAGATGATACCCAGGTGACCATAACCCTGGAGAGTCAGGAACTAAGACAGACAACGCTGTTTTCCTGAACAAGACCCCAAGTGATTCTAAAACACACTGAATTTTGAGGTGCACTATTCTACATGTATATGAAATGTGTGTATGAATGTATGTACTTATTTATCGACTACCTCCTCTCTGCTCACTGTCGCCTATGTCATCTTTCCTTCATGGCAGCCATCTGCAACCCACAGGTGCCTTTTTCAATCATTTGTCCCCACGCTCCTCCAAGTTCCATGCAAATTATATTCCCTTCCCATGTCCAAAGCTTAGTGTCTCACACACACACTAAGTATTCGACAAATACGTGTTGAACAAATGAATCCAGAAACCAGCATAGCCTCTTCCTACTCTAGAAGCCCTAGGGGCTGGTTTTGTTTTGCTTCCTTCTGTTTTTCTCTAAAGATAACCCCTCAGCAAGATGTGTGTCCCACAGCAGACTGTCTCAGAAAGTGACATCAGACCCAACAAAACGGCTCACACCAGCCAATTCTAGTTCTTACAGGAAGGAGTCATTTAAAATGATGAGTGTGCTTGGCTCACAGGACTGTGAAGTCGCTGCCACCTGTGACTCATGCACAGCTGGGCAGCCTTATTAAATCACAGGTAAACTGCCAAGGCATTTCCCAAGAAATGGACCTGCAGAGCAATAGCACTCAAGGGACCCAAGGGATCCTTTTGGAAGGAGAGACAGGGAGGGGGCTGGGCGTTCAGGTCAGAGGCCGGGGGACTCCCACCCACCCCACAGACCTCAGCCTCTGCTTCCCAGCAGTGGAAAGGCACTGCTCTTTTGGTATAAACTTCTTTTAGCTAGAGTGATGTCTCATTTATCTTTGCTGTAGTTTTGCTCCATTATCAGGGAGTGTCTGTCCTTGTATTTCCTTTTTGGCTGTTTGCCATCCTCTGATTGATTGGCAATTATAGTTCCTCACGTCTGTCATGTGTGCTACAGTGTTTTTTCCTACTTTGTGCTTCAATCTTGACTTTGTTTGAGTCAGAACAAAAAATGTGTATAGTCACATGGGTCAACCTTCCACTTTAGGATGTCTGATTATTTTGTGTCAGTAAGTAGGAAAGCCTCATACACTCCAAATAAATAAAAATATTCACTCCTGCCTCCTTCCAATGCATCCATGGTTTGTCGTTAGTTTGTTTTTTTGTTTTTTTTTTTTCAGGAAAGGTTACAACATTCATTATCGGTAGTTCCTTTTGGAAAAGAAAGCTGAGAAAAGATCAAGTTTGATTTATTACTAAACGAGTTACTATTTTTTTTCTGCTTGAAAAATTATATTTTCAGCATTTAGCATAGTAATTGGCTGGTATTTATGTTTGTAGAGTGAGATAGTATGATGGTACAGAATGGCATAGGTCACAAGGCAGCAGATTTCCCAGAAGAACGTGGGTACACGTGATGTATATAAATGTTAACGCACAGTCAAATGTCAACCAATACCAACGGGTTATCAATAGTGTCAACAGCAGAAACAACGACAGCACCTCCTGCCTCACACAGCCTTGGATATTCCACTCCTGTTAACTCATTTAATCCTTGGGACAAGTCTATGTGGAATTTGTACTGTTCTCTTGATTTCACAGATAAGAATATTCAGGTACCAAGAGAGAAGACCCTTGCTCTAAGTTTCACAATAAACAAATTAAAAGATACTCTGAGACTGAAGCACGAAGGGGCTTAAAACCTCAACTGTATGCTCTCCTGTCTCAAAAATTAATTAATTAAGTAAGTAAGTAAGTAAGTAAAAAAACTTTTCTGGAGCCAGTAGTAGTAGCACACAGGCACACAGGAGTAGGGACATACAGACACACATCTTTCCTTCCAACAGTTGAGAGGCAGAGGCAAGCTGATGTCTGTGAGTCTGAGGCTGGCATGGTCTAAATAGTGAAACTCTGTCTAAATAATATTTCAATAACACAAAATAACACACTAGTCAGAAAAGGAAAAACTTTCTTGTGCTACTAATATCTAAAAATATTGTGATATATATGTGATATATAGATAGATAGATGCGAGATGTGTGTGTGTGTGTGTGTGTGTGTGTGTGTGTTTCGAAAATGGACTAAACATGTCCCTAGTACCAACTTCCTCTATTTCCAAAAAGGAAAGACACAACTGCCATAGGACCTATGAGGGCCATGCATGAGGTAAATGTGGGGTTTGAATGAGACTGGCCCCCATCGACTCATAGATTTGAAAGCTTGGTCATCAAGGAATGACACGACTTGAGCGGGATCAGGAGGTATGGCCTTGTTGGAGGAAGGTGGGCTTGGAATTTTCAAATCCCAAGCCAGTCCCAATCTCAGTCTCTCTCCTCTCTCTCTCTCCCTCCCTCCCTCCCTCCCTCCCTCTTTCTCTCTTTTTCTCTTTTTCTCTCTGCCTACAGATCAGGATATAGCTCTCAACTGCTGCTCCAGCATCTGTCTGCATGTCACCGTGCTCCCTGGCATGATGATAATGAACTAAACCTCTGAAACCGTAATCAAGCCCCAATTAAAGGTTTTCTCTTATTGGTATAGTCATGATGTCTCTTCACAGCAAGAGAACACTGACTAGACAGTAAATGAAATCTCAATGTCTCCTTAAACGTCCTTCCTTCCATATTTTTGAAGTTCAAAATCTCACCATGAACTGCAGTGACTTCCACATAAGACCTAATATAAAATGTGCATAGTTAAAGCCACGCTGAACAATTTGGTCTACATGTTGAAGTCAGAAATTACTTCCCATAACCTTATATATTAAAGACTTAGACAAATCTTTAATAAAATTCTTGAAAATAGTATTAGATGTAAAAGATATGTCTGAGGGTTTTTTTTTTTTTTTTTTTTGAGGCAGTGTCTCATTATGTAACCCAGGCTGGCTCCAAACTCACAAGCAGCTGCCCTCCATAGACGTAGATTATACATAAATGCCACAGTGTCTGGTAAGATGCCATTTAATAACTAGCTTTTGTTTTAGTTATAAAAATGAATAGAGCTTTTAGCTTCATGGTAGCAGTGTCTTAGTTTCTTTCTTGATGCTGTGGTAAAGCACCCCGACAAAGACAAGTTAAGGGAGGAAGAACTTACTTAGCTCATAGTTTTAGGTCATAGTCCATCGTGGCAGGGAATCACACTGGCTGGAGCTTGAGGGAGCTGGTCACGCCCTACTCATGTTGAAAAAGCAGAGAGAGACACACAAATACATGGTAATGTTCACCTTGCTATATACAGTCCAGGATCCCAGTCAGGGAATAGTGTCATCACAGTGGTCTTCCTGTGACAACTAACTAATCAAGATAATCCTCTACAGCATGTCCATCTCCCCAGTAATTCCAGAGTCTGTCCAGTAGACAACACTAACCACAGAACTATTATCTTCTTTACAGCTTAATTGAGATCAGAAGACGTATCCACTGTGGGTGGAACCATTCCCTGGGCAGGGAAGTCCTGAACCATAGAGAAAGTGGGCAGAGACTAGCATGCATTTGTCTCTCTCTCTCCACAACTGTAGGTGCAGTACAACAAGCTGCTTCCAGCTCCCGATGCCTTGATTCCCTACCATGGTACACTGTGCCCTGAGCACGGGCATAAACAGGCTCCTCCTCCCTTAAGTTGCTTTTCTTGGAGCATTTCATCACAGCAACAGAAAAGTAAATAAGACACAAAGGAAAGACGATTTTTGCTCTTTTTTGACTCAAAATTCCAAAACCAGGTATATGTCAGGAAACAAAAACACAAACTCCTACTTCAGTAAAAGGAAGAAGTGACTTGATGTAACATTTGGAATGGAGACAGATTCAGAAAACATTTTAGCAGAAAAGGAAAGTTAAAGCAATTCTCTCCTGAGATCTAACAAACAGAATCATGGGATACTCTGAGAGATTAAAAGACTGTCGCTAAAGCCAGACTATCTTAGATTTGGTGGTTGATGAGCAGCAGCTGGCTTTCCCAGGACTGGCAGGACCTTGTTATTCATGGTGATCTCGCTCTGTGGTAACCGCACACCGAGAGCTTGAAATCAACTCCCATGAGAACACTTGGCCAATACCAGCCAATATTACAAATCTGAATTTTGATTTCTGAGTTGGCTTTTGTTTTGTTTTGTTGTTTCTTCTGTTGATGCTGTTTGCTTGTTTGTTTCCTGGAAATCTTGAAAATATTTATAAGCACACCCATGATCCAAAGAACTAATTGTCGCCAAGCACTAGAAATGTGATACTTATTCTCCAGAGACTCGAGCATAGCAGTTACTAAGGGGGAACGAGTACTGAAAAGGACATCTTGTGTGAATAAGCTGTGCACTGAACACCAAGACCCTTCAAATCCACAACATCAACATTCTGCTCTTCTTCCCCTGGTAGGTGAATGAAGATTCTTCTCTGAGAAAATGAACTGCCTAAGAGAAGAAAGATTTCTTCATAATAATATTCTACAGAGAAGAGGGGTAACAACAAAAAGCCACCTGAGTCATGTGCCCCTGGTCAGTCAGTCCACTGTGCCTATCTACCCAGTGAGGAAAAAACCTACACAATTCATTTCTGAATACCTTTCTGCAAGAAGCTACTACGCAAGTTGCCTCACAAAAATAGAGTAATAAACAAACAGCAACAAGATGACATGAATTCAGGACCCCTGGGAGAGTGGCAATGGGCATACCCAGAATGGCATTAGGCGTCTGGCATTACAGCGCAGTGCATACTGGGACTGGGAGCCATGGTTCCAAAAAGCAAGAGTGAAAAGGAGCTTCAGAATTATCCGGCTGCCCGTGTGGAACACTTGGAGAGATTTTATAGACTGTTTGGAGAGTGTTGGAAGACTCCAGCAAAGAAAAGGAAATAGAAGTTGAAAGAAAGCAATTACTAGCTCCATGAAATAATAACAAGAAAGTGAGGCAGAAGACGGAGTCATACCATCACCGCTCAGCAGTGTAACAACACACACAATCATCACAGCCGAGATAAATAATACAAGTGTCACCTGAGAAGGGATATTCTACAACTATGAGCCCTGGTTACAACAAATGCCACATCCCAACATGAGAGCAGGCTGGGAATTTTTATAATAACAGAACAAAGAAAAATTACAAATCAAGACACTCTGCAAATACATTACCAGAAATACCAATTAGGCAGATCACCGGAGAGCACGGAAATCTAGCTATAGGCCTCAGGTGCTATCTGATGGCATTCTGAGCCTTCCAATTGGTAGGTGTTAGGGTCTGTTGGTGCATTTCAAAGGACTTACCTAATAGTAAGATCCATACAGAAGAAGGTAACAAATGTCTATTAAGGGCTAGAGATGGACCAAATTAATTAGGCTCTGGACCTGACACATTCTAACCCCTCCACATCACTAAGAGCTAACCAGTCAACCATCCTCACTGAAACACGAACCAGACCATCACCCACACTGAGGTGCTGATCTGTCAGTCATCCTTGCCAGGGTTCGATGTAAGGAGTGGTTCTCTTCAGAAACTTTTATTCATATAATAATGTACTGAGAAAAAAAGTACACTCATAATACCAGCACTTAGGAAACAGAGACAGGAAGACCATGAGTTCAAGACCAGTCTGAATATAAGAAAGATACCTGCCTCTCAACAAACAAACAAACAACCCTGAAAACTTTAGAGCTATTTAATTACACTGGGGAGGTGAGGAAAGGGAAGTCTGTGTAAGACTCCCAACTCACCGCATTTTATGCTAGATGAAAACTCACGCGCACCTTGTGTGTTTCTGATGTCATAAAGAGGAGGGTTTTTTGCATAGTTCTTACTATAATTTTTATTCTTCCATTGAAACATAAATATAACTACTAGGAGAAAAAATATTTCATGATTAATGGAGGAAAGTACTCGAGTGGGGACAGGGAGTAGACCATATTAAAATAAGCCAGAAAACCTTTGTGGTAAGGGAAAACTAAATAGGCCTTCCTAGAAGATTGGTAAAGAAAATAATAAATAACCCAAAGGTAGTAGTGGTATGGGGAAAAGAATTTTCCAGACAGGATGATCTGTGTTGCTCAATGTCAAAAGTAAAAGATGTAATTAAAAATAAAATGTTATATAACTGTGTGAAGGCAAACTAAGGACCTCAGAGTACAGGGGTTTGCTCTCTGACCAGAACTTCAGTCACATCCTGTGAAATTAAGACAATGACCACCTAGCTAAACAATAGGAAATATGAAGGGTATTTCCTGTATGCCCATGGTGACATAGTGAAAGAAAGGGGACAGTCGTTATCTCAGGGGAACATTTACACTGAGACTTTACAGGAGCGGGAAGAAACAAGAAGTACCATTCTCAAGAACAGACCCTCAGAAGCCCCAGAAGGACTTTCCACACCCCACCACCACAGTCCCCAAAAACCACCAGGGAGATCTCCCTGTTCTGTCCTATGACTCTCCAATGAGTCAGCTGTTAATAGGCTCCCCAGAAGATCTTTGGAAGTAACTAAACCTGGAAGCCAAAAAGATAGGAATTCTTAGCATAAAAGCCACCAGTGAGACTCAAAGGTAGGAGATGACTCAAAGGTCATCTCCATTAATGTTATTATTTTCTCTAACAAGGGAGGGAAAGAGAGAAAGGAAGGTGAATGCGTAGCCGGTAACTGCCACTGCTGCCTGCCCTGAGCAGCCACCAACTCTTAACCTATCAGTTCCCTGCAAAACTCATTCCAATAGCACACAGAACCTCCTTCTCTTTATTCAAACAAAAGTAGCTCCTTCACTGAGAGCACTATCCCTCCAGGGCTCCTGGATCCCAGGTCAGTCCTCCATGTCCCAGGTCAGTCCTCCATGTAAGGGGTGGGGGAGGGGTGTCCTACTGTGTGAGAGATGAAGAGGTGGGGGAGGGGTCCTATTCCTTGGGAATTTTGCACTATACTTCAGGGGCTGTGTTCCTACGTGTTTTTAGATATTATATGTAAACATGACATATTTAAAGCCAGTTTTATCTTGGACCCTAAAATTCTTAGAGAGTTTTCACCAAGATATAGGCATCTAATAACTTAGAAAGTGGCTAATTCCTGCAGAAATATAAAGGTCATTTATTTTTTAAGTTAAAAGTTCACATCAGAAAATTCCTGGATCAAGAATCAATAGAGAAAATGGACAACATAAGAAAAGGAATATGGGGGAATGAATATGAGCAAAGTACAACAGTATACATGGAAAAAAATATCATAAGAAACCCACTGTATTGTATGCTAAGAAAAACAAACCAGTTAGAAGCCATATCATGGCACGCACCCATAATCTCAGCACTAAGGTGACCAAGGCAGAAAGATTGAATTCAGAGACATCCTGGGCTGTCTCACAGTGAGCCTGCTTTAGGGAAATAATAAAAAGTATACAGATATATAAATAAACAAAATGCTTATATATAAATAAGTCAATTATAAATGAATAACAAATAATACAAAATGTAAAAATGGGTAATAAATATTTCAGCGAGGACTCTGCAAGTACGCACGTAAATATAATGAAAGAGGTCTTTATCTGACCTTAAACGCTGCTTTGAAATAATGTGCTCCACAGCCACATATGTTATCAAAATAGAAATCACAGTATTTAAAAATGAATGTAAAGACACAGAACGGAAGGTGCTAGAAGGGCACAGTTGAAGAGATGGTGCGTCTGGCCGGCCATCACACAGCACGGCAGCAGTGATCTCTCCTCACTGAAACAATACTTCCCTCACCCAAAAGCAGCCTTCGGTTGAACCCAGTGAGTGAAGAAATGTGTACACAGTCAATTCAAGCAGATTACAAAGGCAGCTGATCCATAGCTTCATAAAACAGTCTGACACACAGCAGCGTTACGGGAGGCAGCCAGCTGTTTGGAGGCCTTAATGAAAGCTGCCAGAGAAGTGGCTTTGTTTCAAAACACAGAAATTGTCCTGATTAAATCAAGGAATTTCTATCAGAGGTTGATAACATCCGGAAAGTCTAGCCTTCTGGAAACTGGAAAACATTGCTTTAAACAAGAAATTCCTTCACTGACCATTACCACATTTTAGTCAATTTAATCAATCAGTGTCGATTACTTTGCTCCCTTGGCTTCCCAAGTGGTATGTGCAAGCTTCTTTCACTTCTTTTCAGTAAATGGAAAGAGGAAGTATGCTGCATGTACAGTTATATCCCAAACCCATGCTTCACATTTGAGACTATAAGATCTTAGACGTGTCCACTTGCTTTTTAGACCTGAACATTGCATTGTTAGGCACATGTATCCAACAAGAAGCTCCACAGCCTAAGAATGGTGCTAGACTTTCATTTGTACCATTAAGAATTGCAAACCTTAAGACGACAGTGTTCAAACACGGCCACCCATTAAAAATCACCTAGTAGACTTTATAAGTATGCTAACATTGACAGCGCTGACCAACCGTCACCAATAAGAGTGCAGATGCCTGGCCGTTGGTCTGTGGAGTTTGTCATTTTTTATCTTAAGCTATTCAAGTGAGTCCAAGCAGCAATGATTCAGAGTATTCCTGGGTGCACTGACTCCAATCTGGCTGTACACTACAGTCATTCAGGCCCTGCTGTTAGGAATATTCGTGCTAAGGTAAAAGCTCAAATCTAGGGTGAATCGCCTTTCTCAAATATTTGTGTGTTATTTAAAAGGGGTGGGGAATGTCATAGAAGTCCTGATCCCTGTACCTCAAAATGTAACCGTACTTGGACATTAGTGTTTAAAAGTAAAGTAAGGTCACAAGAATGGGACTTACTCCGTAGTGACTCTTACATAGGGGAACCCAGGACACAGGTACAAATAGAAGATGGCCACAAAAACAAACCATCCATCTGCAAGCCAAAAGAAGAAATGTCAAAAGAACAAACCCATTGACACCTTGACTTGAAGCTTCCAGACTTGTGAGAAATGAACTGCTAAGGCCAGGCAGGCTGCGGTGCCTCCCTGAGGCAGCTCAGGTAGATGAATGCCGGTCTCACCCCTGGGATTCTGAATTCACAAACATGGTTCTGGCCTGAAATGACAGCCTTTTAGATCCTTCCTGGGTGGTTCAAAATTAAGAGCCATTGATTGGGTATCCTAAGGTCTGATTTCATCAGTTTTCTACTTGATCTCAACTTGACATCCTTGTGGTAACATCTCTTCCATAAAGTGATCAAAAGGGTTGGCAAGGAGCTGGGTAGACAATTTAAGTTAGTTTTGGTTTTGGTTTGGTTTGGTTTTGAAGGCTTTGCTATACCCCCATTAAAAACTTATTGAGGAGACTGTGCCACAAAAAAAATATTTTTCTTTGGTTGGATTACATGTTTCCTATAAGTCACAGACTTATAAATAGTATTCCTATGAGTCATGTTCACAAAGAACATATTTCTATTTATTTATATATTCACCCATAATACTATAATATTTAACCTTTACTTGAGATTAACAGAAACTTTATATACTTACTTCAAAATATAGAATCCGTTATCTCTTCTGTTAATTTGCAGTAAAGCAGCTATACATTTTTTTCTTTCACCATGATAGTAGTCGACTCCAGTGACTTCCGACTCACATAAACCTCAGATCCAATCAGTCCTTTCACTGAGTAGTTATAAGACTTTTAAGAGGTTCTATAAACTCTCCAAGCCTCTAGATATTCCCCTTAAAAGAACTGGGTATGTGTTTGTTGGCTCTGTCCCTGCTCTTTGTTGACTAGGAATAGAAAAAGTAGAGGCTGAAGTGAAAAGGAAAGCCACGTTTGGAAGCTAGCCAGACAGCTGGAGAGCCCTTCTTGCCTTGCTTAGATATGACTTCAGTGAGAATCACATCTCAATCTTATTTGAAGCACTCCATTTTCATTACACTGTGTTACAGGAGCAAGACTGTGCCATATTCTAACCACTATTTGGACAGAGTTTGAAGAAAGGAACCATGTAAGATCCATGTTAGAATTAGACAATTACAATGAAAGTTTAAGGGCAAGTGTGGATGGCTTGGACTAAGACAGTATAATTGGGAAGTTTGTGAAGGTACAATCTGGAAGTGTAATCAGCAAAACCAAGGGTGTACTGCTGTAGAGAGAAGAGTCAGAGACAATTCCAAGGTCTTCCAGAGATAGAGCCAGTCTTTACTCATGAAGATGCAAGAACTCAAAAAATGTACATGTATAAAATTTGAAACATGGGTGAGATATAACTGGGTTCACTTCAGAGCTGATGGTTGTGTATCTTTGCCAGAGACAACTTGGGAGTCACTTCTCTGTCGCCAATCTCAGGATCTCACCAGACTTACTGGAAATACAGAGTGAGCGTCTGTACAGAGACTGCCAGAGCAATCCCGAGCAATGCCTTACAAGCTTAAGCAACACGAAGGAGCTCTAAGTGGCAGTCCCCCGCTGATGACAAAGACCATAACTCTCTTTATCCTTGCCTTTGCTTTATTTTATATCCCTTTTTCTTGGAGACTGAGTTCTTCAATCCGTTTGTAAAACACTGAATTTATCTCTACTTAATCTTTCATTGTCAATGTGAAGTTTATGTTTGTTCTAGAAGTTGATAGATGTTTAAAAACATAACAAAATTCTTAGCAACAGATTCAGCCAATTTGGAGTCACAAATTTGGAATCTTCAATCACAGGAAGATCTGTGAAGTAAAAACTAAAAAAATGTTGATGAAATAAAGATACAAATAAATCCAGGTTCATGGATTGGAAAAATTAATATTGTTAAATGTCCTTTCATTTCATAGTATCATAAAGATTGAATGCAATCTCCAATGAAATTTTAATGTCTTTTTAAAAATTAAAATAAAAGAAATTCTAAAAGTTACATGAAATCTTAAAGGAATTAAGTAACAGGACAATTTTAAAAAGGAACAAAATTGGAAGTCTTCTCCACTTCATCTCCAAATTCAGCCCAGTGAAACAGTAGTTTAGATGGTACAAAATGGCATAAAATATATAAATCTCCAGAAAAGAACGGAAAACACAGACATAAATCCACATGTTACACTCAGCTATTTTTCAACATGGTGCCAGGATGCCGGATAGGGAAAGAACAGTTCCTTCAATAACATGTTAGGAAAACTAGATACAGAATTGGATCCTTATCTCACACAAATCTGAAAAGCAACTCAAAACATCAGTTAAGTCTTTAAATCCAGGACCTGAAACTACAAAACCACTAGGAGAAAACCCAGAGGGAAAGTACCATGACATTGATCTAGGCAATGAAGTTTGAATATGAGCCCATGAGCAGAGACAGCCAAATTACAAACAGACAGGTTAGTTTGCATCAACCTAAAACATAAAGGAAAACAATGAAAAAGAAAAAAAAAACAAACAAACAGCCTTTAGGGAAAGAAGGAAGTCCTGAGAGAAGGTGGTGTTGATATGACCATAGCCATGCCTCAGACATGTGGGGATGGCGAGGCCTTCCTGGGCCCATGATGGTAAATGGTGACAGAGTGTGGAAAAACAATCTTTTAGAGCTGTCTCCTGCTTTCTGACAGTTACAGGCTGAGGTTCCTCCCCTCAGGAGACCTCCTACTGAGATTAGCTAACCCTGACACCTATTTCAGCTGTATACAGTAAACCTGCCCTTCCATTTCAATGTATAACATAAAGTCACCACTGGTTACTGCTGGTACATCTAACATCAGAACGAAGGCCCTGCCCAATCCCAGCTTTTCTGTATGTGTGGCTTTGCTAATTCCTTCCCCGTCAGGTCAATCCCTAAGCGCTACAGGTCATGATGACAGACTATAAACCTGGAAAAGATATTTTCAAAACATACATCTGATAAGGAGTTATATCAAAAAATGTTTTGGGTAATTCTGATAGCCCAATAGCTAGATACAAAAAAAAAAACAAAACAAAAAACAAAAAAAAAAAACAAAAAAAACAAAAACAAAAAAAACAAAAAAACTCCAATTTTAAAATAATCAAAATACTCATGTATCTCAAAAGAAGACTTACGAATGACCAACAAACACATAAAAATGGTAATTGCTAATTATTAGTAAAGTACAAATTAAACCTCAGTGAAATCACACTTGAAGCCCACTAAAAAAAGGCTACTATTAAAAATGCAAGAGATGTGTTTGTAAGTCATCTTTCTGTTGCTGTAACAAAACAGTAGGTATCGATTTAAAAAAAAAAAAAAAAAAAAAAGGAAAGGTTTCTTGGAGGGGCTCACAGTTTTGGGGATTCAGTGCATGATTGCTTGGCTTAATGGCTGTGTACTCATGACAGCATGGTACACAACAAAAGCGTGTGGCTCCAGGAAGGAAATGGCCAGAGTCCCACTATTTCCTTCAAAGACATTCTGCTGCCCTTCCATCACAGGCCCTACCTCCTAAAACTTACATCAAATGAAATGTCATCAAAGTCTTCTGCTTAAAGCCTCTGCTCTGAGGGACGAGAGGTGACAGGGAGCTCTTAAGTCTGCCCTACACCAGACCCAAGCACTTTTGTCAGAGCAAAGGAACCCAAGCTTCACCTCCTGGAGACACCTCCAGGCTTTGTTTCCTTATTTTCATTCCAGCCAGAATTCAGCCACATGAAATGCAATCTCAGAATGTGTCACAGCCCAAACCCCTCATTGGCTTTCCTTGTCATCAGCCCATCCTTCTCTTAGGACCCGGCTTTTCACATCACCTGCTCACCACTTTTGATAAAGAATACAGCAGGAACAGTGTACAATGTAACTTTCCATATCTGGGTTCAATAAATATCTTATAGAAGACAAAGACATAATCGAAGGTAAAATAAGCCATTCCTAGATACAAGAACTTCAATGATGGATATTCTCCTTTCCAATATAGAAGCACTTCTGAGTTAAAGATACAGATAAAACTTCAAACATGTTCTTTGTGATGTATGATGGTAGAAATAAGATGGTTCCCTAAAAACTGTAGGTGCAGAAGACATACTAAATTCCCCATAAGTGTATTATTGTGTAGCTGTGGCATAGGTTCGTATCTGGGATCTAACACTTGCAACAAGTGAAAAGACAAAAAAAAAAAAAAAGGAGACAGAAGGGGGGCTCATAGGAATATATCTCTATATAGTAAAGTATGAAGAATGAAAATGACTGAGTTCAAGGCCAGCCTGGTCTACAGAGCAAGTTCCAAGACAGCCAGGGTTATACTGAGAAACATTGTCTTGAAAAACCAAAGAAAAGAACAAAAAGAAAGAAAAGAAAAACAAAAGGAAGAATAAAATGGAAGACCCAGTTATTGTATCTTTTTTTAAGTCTTTATGTCTCACCTGAAGTCATCAGGTATAAAGGATACTTCACCAAATGAACAACTGCCCAACATGCCAGGTGGAGGCTGGCCATTATTTGCATCTATTCTATGTTGTGACAAGCAGATCTCCTTGAGTACTGATGCCTAAAGAGTCATAGTTTCTTAAACCAATGTAGTAAACTCTTTTTGGCTGGTCACTTCTAAGACATCTCTTCAGAGTGATGTGGAAAGTCTTCTGTGCTAAGAGACTGCCACCTTCTCCTGTAGTAGTGTGAACTTGCTAAAAGTTCCCAGATGGTGCATATTCCAGTTCAGACCACATCAGTCACTGTCAGGTTGCTGGTGTCAATACAAATCAGCCATGACCAATATGACTTTATTTTGGAAGTTCTGTACCTAGTTCTCACATGCACAAATTTTCCATGCACTGCCCCATGCTGATTGATACCAGGAGGGTGGCCTTCTGTTTCCTCTTATGATATCTGTAGCATAGAACAAATGGCAAGAGAAAACCATTAGATGAGGAATGCTTTTGGTGTTAAGTGTATGAGGCCTCCTGCCTTTTCTTTCCACTATTCTCTGGCCACAGATGAACAAAGTAGAGAAAAGATGAGCTGGTGCAAGCTATGGAAACAGAGACAGGAGAGTAGAGGCATGAAAGAAAGTTTTCCATACCCCTCATTTTTCTTCACACCCTTCGCTTAATCTGCTGAAGCTCCTCAGAGCCTACAATACACTGGAAGGAATTTCTGCAGAGAATTCCAGTGACTCATTGTGAGTCACGGCACTAGGACAAGCCACCCACTGCTGGTCAGCTAATAACCAGCGAAATCACTTCCAAAGGAAGCCAAGGACCACACAGCCTTCCAGACAGAATGCAAGAGAGAGAGCTGTCCCTTGCCATGAGGGACGTGCTGGGAGCTGGTGTTTCTTTCTAGCATGTTTACAGGGCTGCTAGAATAAATGTACAGATTTCAAAGCAAAGATATATATGTCATTGTGGCATAACGAGACTAGGCAGCAGCTGCCTGGAAACTTTAATATATTCATGACCATAGTCTAAGAATTAACAATTCACTGAGGAATATGCATTGGCAACCACGGGCCCTCATTTGGTTATCTGACATATGCCTGCACCAAAGTGCTCCCACTGCAAAAAGCATTTTAAAATTTTAAACTGTAAAAGCAGAAATTTCAGAAAGGAAGACATCAGCTAAATGTACGCAGTGACTATCCACGTGTTTCTCATTTTTCCAGATGTTTACTAGGTACACTTACTTCTACATTGCTTGTGCCCAGGCGTGTAAATAATGATGGTTCCCTTTGTGTCTCCTACTACTGTAGCATCTGAATGCTCCACATGTTTATAAATATCATGTGTGTGGCCCAATTCTGTCTCAGACTTGAACAGACACAAGTAGTGACTCATCTATCATTTCAATTTTGAAAAGCAGTTCATGGATACATTTGTAGCATTAGTGTGCCATTATATTGTTCTTATAACATTTTTCAATTAAGGGAGCTAGTATGAGCGGGAGCGGGGAGCTGAGAGTGCTTGAAAACATTTTCAAAATCTACAGAGCTGAGAGCCATCCCAGTGGCAATAATGTTAGCATGGACTCTGGAATTCTTTTTTTATCTGCACATACCAGCTAGTGTCTATCTTATTTCTTTACAAATAAGATCGATTAGAGATAATTTTTCTATAAATAACTGTCTGGAAACTTCTAGTAGCTCCTTACACTTAGTATCTAACATAAAATACACAACATTTATGTTTAATGCTATAGAATACAAAGCCAGGGGATTTTAACGTTGACAGTTAAAACATTTATGTAAGCAATAACATAAAACAGAAGGCACTTCCTGTATAAAACTAACATAGCATTTTGAGTGTTTATCCACAAATATATCAGGAAAATTTTTAAATCACTTTGCATGAAATGAGGTTTCCGAAACTCCATATGTTTCACGTATCATACACTGACTGCGTGCAAACGCGGCATGTCAACAGTTGAATCTCAAATACACAGTCACCTCTGGTTCTAAAGTTAAGCTAAATAGTATGCACTTCTCACAGAACAGATCCTTCATGTCGTTCCTGAAAGAGTTAAAAAGTATTCCTGATTTGCCCGTCTTCACATCATCTGGGCATAATGTCACTAATTACAAGTGTTAACAGCTGGGTGTATGTCTACCACAGTCCTCAAAACTGCAAGAAAACTAATTATAAATTATAAAAAAAAAAAACCCTGAAGGACATTAAGTTGGGAGATAGCATATAGAATGGGCCAGGGGCAGTCAGAGAAAGGGTAAAGAACGGAGATGATAAAAATACCTAATAAACATTGAGGAAATTATCAAAGAATAAATAAAAATATTTCTAAACTAAGTATAAATTTAACTGTTCAACTTATATTTAACATGACCCTAAGTTTCTCTGTAATATTCACAGATGTTGATAGCCCTCTTAGGACAGAACTACCTACCCCACAGGGAGACTATTAATATCTTACCTAGGCACACTTGAATCATATGTCTTAGCCATGGGAAAAGGAGTCTACTGAGAATCCAACATTCCAACTAGCTTTTTTTCAAGTGAGCCAAAAATGTTTCTAAATCTGGCAAAGTGTAGCCACTTCTCTAGATTCTTACTTATAAAGACATCCTGTGAGTTGACTTACGTAACACCTGGCTGTTTGCCTTGGAAAAAACAAAATTAGTTGTTAAGATGCCATTCCTATGTTTCTGTTTCTAGCATTAGAAAAAGACAGAAGGTAATCCTCAGAGATATCAGAATAAATCAGTCAAATTCTTGGGTGGATCTTGCAATTTCACTGAAGAAGGTGAATACACATTGCCACTGATGGTGCTACAATAAGATGGTAAGTACGAAGACCGTAAATGCTGAATTAGAGATGAGAAAGCCTGTCCCATTGCTCTGCTTCTGACTACCTTACAGAAAAGGTCTAAATATGGTGGCATCCTTCAACATCATTCCAACAGCAGCTGTGGTCGGTTAAAGATGGACACAAGCTCCTTACTCTCCAAATCTGGAACAAACGTGGTTATTTCTTAAAATAGTAGATTAAGGTTGAGAAGGTAGGCAGGCAGAGATGTGGCTCGGTGGGTAAAGTGCTTGCCACCAAGCTGATGACTGGATTTTGATCCCTGGAACCCATATGGTAGAAGAAAACCAGTCTCTCTTGGGACCTGAAAGTTCATTCTCAGCCACCAGAAAAAAAAAACCAAACAAACAAAAAAAAAAAAAAAAAAAAAAAAAAAAAAAAACATTTAAGTCAAGGAAACCTCTGAGTTTGTTGTATTCACTGGGGAAGACATTTCTTCTGAGAAGCTGAACCCTGGTGACCAGTTAAGAAACTCAGTGGTTAGACTTGAAGCACCCAACCCAAATGCAAACTAACTTGCTTTTTCTTTCCCACTGAGCTAGCCAGTTTTAACACCCCATCCCAGCATACCTCGGTGACATAAAAATAAATCTTCCACATATTTTTAACCTTGCTACAGATACGTTTGTAAATACTTAGTATTTTCCATATCAGAAACTGTTGTTGATAGCGTCCTAACCAGTGTGTTCATAAATTACAGACTGATAAGAACTGTATCACTATGTACAAATGTTAATCAGGAAAAGAACAAGAGGCGTTCTCCATCCTTTTACTCATTACTGCGCTTCCTTTTATTTATTTATTATTTACTCATTTATGTTTTGTTTTATGTATTTTCTCAGGATCCCACAACCTTGCGTAAGCAAAGCAAATATTCTACTCCAGACCTTCACTTTCTCCATCTTAAAAACATCCATGGTATCTACATTCCCTTCATTTATTCCTTTCCATAATATATAGTATATATTTATTATATATATTACTTAGTTACAGATCAGCCCCAATTATTATAGAAACCCTAAATAGATCATTATGAAGACCTGGTGTTTTCAATTAGCCATCCTCAGGACATCATGAACATGTTAATACCTATGATTCCCAGAATGAGTCCATATGACCCAGTGGCCATCTCACCCTGGCTCACAGGCAGGCCGCACAGTGTAAATTTTAAGGACTGAAGCCAACCCTGGTACTGTGAGACTTCACCTCATCAAACTGCTCTAGCCCAATGCATCTTAGTTCCACAGTCTGTAAGCCATTGACAATGGTGGTATTGCTTCTCATGAGGCTATTATGAAGATGAAATGAGGCAGAAAACATAAGATACTCGATACAGTATATAACAGAAAGAACAGACTTTGCAGATTTTAGCTGCTATGTTAGGATTACTATAACTCAGATTAACTACAATGTAAAGGTGACCCCTACCAGAGCCTCCCCATTGTCAACACCAATGAAGGTTCACCTAAAAAGATGTTTGTGGTGAAATGACTACCTTCAATTCCCCAGCAACTAAAAGTTCACCAGGCTGAGGCTTTTAACGCAGTCATTAATAATGCTTTCTGCTCTTTTTGTTTTTAAGTTCTGTTTCTAGTACTTATATCTGGCAGCACACAACCATCTGTAATTCAGGTCCAGGGAATCTGTCTTAGTAATTGTTCTATTGTTGTGAAGAGACACCATGACCAAGGCAACTTATTTTTAAAAAGTATTTAATTGATAGCTTGCTTACAGTTTTTAAGGGTGAGTCCATGACCATTGTGGTGGGGAGCACAGCAGCAGGGAGAAGCACTAGAGCAGTAGCTGATCCACAAGTGTCCATGACCATCGTGGTGGGGAGCACGGCAGCAGGGAGGAGCACCAGAACACTAGCTGATTCACAAGCATGAAGCACAGAGAGAGCTGAACTGGGCCTGGCATGAGCTGCTGATATCTCAAGACCCACCCCAGTGAAGTACCTCCTCCTAATCCTTCCTAAAATGTCCCTAACTGGGAACCAGATATTCAAATATATGAGCCCATGGGGACCATTCTCATTCAAACCACCACAGGATCCAACATCCTTTTCTAACATACATATTGTGCACATGCATATATACAACAAGCCCTCATACACGCAAAATAAAAGGGAAATTTTAAAAAAGGAAGAGAAGGAGGAAGAGAAAGAAGAGGGAAAAGCGGATGAAGAAAAGGAGGAGGAGGAGAAGGAGAAGAAGACAACAATGACAGTAGTAGTCATCTTTACACACACTGTATTTACCTTTACATATGCTGAGACTTGCTAGCTGGTGTGTTTGCTGAGCCCAAAGAATGCAGAAAGATTAACGGAAAGGAACCCAAGACTGTGTAACTACGATTGAATTGTGAGATACCAATTTAAAGTTTGTAAATACCCCGATAAGAGAAAAATCAGTAAGGACTCCAGAAGCCAGCCAATGTTTTAAGAAAGATATATTCTTTTCCTGTTGCACTTTAACCTCAAAAAAAAAAAAAAAATCTGGTGGGAGAGATGGAAACATAAGAGAATAAAAATGGAAACTAAGAGACTAGAAACAGGTCTTCGCAGGCATGCAAAAGACTGCTTCTCCAGGAGAGACTTTTTTTAAATAGTATTAAAGCTGTATTTGTGGACATTTTCTCTGTTTAAAGTTCATTGCCTTTGAGTAAAAGTTCATTTAGTTCTCAAGATTAAACATGTATTTTCTGCATGCCAATATTTATACCCAAGGCACACATTCTTACCCCAGCTAGAAATTTTTGAATTTTAGGAAAGACGGCAACTAAGAAAAGTGACTGTTATCTTCCTATTTCATGGTTTCCTTGCTGTTAAAACACTCAACAATTGGTAAATATTTAACATACCCGGAATGTTTTACTATGATTCAATAGAAACCAAATTTGCAGAAGAAATACACTCATTAGATCTAAAAGCACAAGCATATCTTTAATTAATCTCCTCTAATCCTTTCTTGCTGGGCTGGGAAATTAATTGCTCATATATCAAAATATGAATGGCTTTTAGTCTTTGTCTTGCAAATGGCTCTGTGTGTCCACTGTTGGAAAACAGCTGCCATAAATTCATAGAAAGTGTGCTGATCGCTCCGCCAATGTTTATGCATTCTTCTCGAAGGACAAGTCTCGGGAGTGTATCTCTTTTTCACTAGTCATTATTACACACAGCTATGATTATTATAAGCATGGGATGAAGATGCTTCCTTTATATCTTACTGTGCATTTGTTTTATTTTGCAACTATTCCACTGATTTAATACTTAACAAAAACACTGTAATAAAATGAAGCCATTAGTTGATTCACAATAGAGAAAACGCAAGTTTCTATCCAGGAGCTAGAAAACTAGTAACAATTTATAATTGTAAAAACTCAGTCTTCCTTTGGACTTTGTTCTCTTACATGATTTCTCAAACTACATTGCAGTGTCTGGTCTCCTTAGGTTTCCCAAACCAGGTACTCGACATCCAAAGCACCAGAGAGAAAGATGATACAAGCCAGCATCCCAAGACAGTGTGAGACAGTTGTCTGTGTATGACACACTATGTGAGAAGAGCTGGACTATTTTGAACAATGTTGCACTGACTACATTATATGAATAAGTATACATAAGGGACCACGGACAAATTCTGAGTTAAAAGCCAAAAAATATTGGAAGACAAACAAGGGTACAGTTGCCAGAGACTTTGTGCCAAGGGAGGAATGGCCTCAGTTATTCACTGAATCCTACAATGTTCCTATGACAAATGTAGTGTTGTTACCTTCATTTTCACATAAGAAAACTAGAGCAGAAGAGAAGTCAAGGGACTTTCCCTCACACATAGTATAGCCAGGATTGCAACACAAGCTACCTGCCTAAAAAGGTGTCATTTCTTCCCCAGACCTAACACAATACAATTTATCTTGTATCAGTATTCTATCCACACAGGTCATGAAGGGCCTCTTCTCTCCACGGTCACTCAGAATCAGACATGCAGAAGCTGCATCTAAATACAGACTTTCCAGTGCTTGGAGGTTTACAATATGACCTTAGAATTTTCACCTGGAAGGAACATTAAGTCACTTTCTCTCTTGTTTCCTTAGTTATTACAAGACATATGTCCATGTCTGCTTTAGGGGACTTGGGACATGTTATCTTGCCTTGTGTCAGGAAAGCAGAAAAGCAAGTACTTCAGAAGAGATTTGACAATAATCATAAAGGGGTCAGCAAATGTGGTGTTCAAATATGGAAGGTCTGTTAAACGTTGAGGAGAGTCAAGCTTCCATTGTTTAGCTATGTTGAAGAATCACAAGCATGTCTGTGCTCCAGCAGAAAACTATCACTGTTTAAAACGTGTGCTCTGGGCATCTGATTCTGGTCCCATGAATGCTATTTTATGACTGTAAATTGTAGATAGCTGGTTGCATTGCAAAACAATTCTGACCTGTGCAGTAAAGTTCAAATTCATGTACTTCCCTTACAGCGACAGAAGTCGGGTTTGCTTTTGTGTGTGCATTTATCTCAATATTCTTTATAATAAATGTGACTGGTCCTTAAATGCCTTAAAATGACTTCAACACCCATCTAGTTCCTTAATTATGAATTAATCAAAAAGTCCTCACTATAAATATTTTCGTGCATGAGAGTCATGATTCTAAGTTTTTCTAATTCCTCTTTTAACTAGACTATTATTTTCATAATAAACATTAATTTTATGACAGTTTCTGGTGATTATAGAAAAGTTGTGAAGATAGTACAGAAAATTTACATCCACTTAACATCCAACTCTTCATATTAAAGTTTTACATATATGTTATAGCTATTTACAATTAATGAACCATTATAGATCCCTTAGAACTAAGCAAAAGCCTATTCTCTATTCCTACTTTCTTAGGTTTTTTAAATTTATTTATGTATTTTACACTCCAGATTTTATCCCCCCCTTCCACCCTCTGACTGTTTCACATCCCAACCTCCAACCCACCCCCTGTCTCCATGAGGCTGTCCCCATCTCCCACTCCCCACCCCACCTGACCTCTAAACTCCCTGGGGCCTCCAGTCTCTTGAGAGTTAGGTGCATCTTCTCTGATTGAGCACAGACCCGGCAATCCTCTGCTGTATATGTGTTGGGGGCCTCACATTAGTTGGTGTATGCTGCCTTTTGGGTGGTCTATTGTTTGAAAGATCATGGGGGTCCAGATTAATTGAGACTGCTGGTCCTCCTACAGGGTTGCCCTACTCCTCAGCTTCTTCCAGCTTTTCCCTAATTCAACCACAGGGTCAGCAACTTCTGTCCATTGGTTGGGTGCAAATATCTGCATCTTACTCTTTTCGCTGCTTGTTGGGTCTTCTGGAGGGCAGTCATGGTAAGTCCCTTTTTGTGAGCTCTCCATAGCCTCAGTGACAATGTCAGGCCTTGGGACCTCCCCTTGAGCTGAATCCTACTTTGGGCCTATAGCTGACTACTTCCTCAGTTTTAAACGGCTTTTTCTAGTCCCAAAATCCTAATAGGATACCACCTCACAGACAGTCAACCTTGTAGAATTGTCTGAGGTATTTCTCTATGATCAGGTTGTGACTGTGGGTTTTGAGAGGAACTGCATGCTTGTCACATGCTTTCCATATCATATCAAGAAATACAAGATTAAATGGCCTTAATCAGTTGCCTACTTTTTGTCAATTTTCTTCACCATTATGAAGGTACTCTTCTCCTTCCAAATAAAATTTTTACATCAAAATGATCTTAGAGGGCTGAGGAGATGTCTCAGTAGACAAATGCTTACAGTACAATCATGAGAACCAAAGTTCAGATCCCTAGAACCTATGTAAACATTGGGCAGGCATAGAGGCCATCTGAAGTCCCAGCATGTGAACACAGACAGGATCCACAGGGCAAGTTGGCTAACTAGACTAACAGAATCAGTAAATTCTAGATTCAATGAGAGACCTACATCAGTAAATAAAGTGAGAACAACCAAGAAAGATATCAAAGGGTCAACTTCAGCCTCCACATGCACATGGAGTTTATGAATACTGCACACACACATGTGAACATTTGCTCATACACACACACACAGACAGAGAGAGAGAAAGAGAGGGAGAGAGAGAGAGAGAGACCCTAATGTGACATTACTTTATGCCCTAGAAGCTACAGTTTTGGTACCATGGATCTTTCATTTGGCTTCTAAATCTCTTGAATACAATGCATCAAGTCACTGCTGGTTTGAAGTTGGTTTCTTTTCTCTAAAGCACTTCCACACTTTCTGGCATCAGCAAATCTAGAGACCCACTTGTATGTTTCCTGGTCAGTCTTAGAACCATCCCTTTCTCTAAGAAGCTCTGGTTCAATTTATTGAAGACTAATTAGAAACCTGGATCCTGACCCTGAGACTGCTTTTTACCACTGGAGCCTCTTCCATTGTTTTTAGGCTCTCTCAGCTGACAGAGGACAGGAATATATGTACATATAATAACTCTTTCATAAACATGCACCAATAAAATTTTCCAAATGCATCCAACTCTAGCCATATTAAGATAAACACAGCAATATGATACTCAAAATCTAAACTGTAACGAGCTTTCTAGCCCCTTCCTGTGTATTTTCCATGAACTTTCATTCCAAGAGACTTGGCTCTGAACAGCCACCACTCAGTTGCCGAATTGTTTGGTTCCAGTATACATATGTAGCAGGATCAAGATCAGTAACCCATACCCTTACAAGAAACAACATTTTCAATGGAAGCAAGTCACTTATACTTAGTTTCTTCTTCACCTTTATTCTTCTAGGCTCCATTCTTTCCAAAGGTGATTTAGGTCACCACCTTTTTCTCCCTTTTGTAACATTGTTTCATACACGGCTAATACTATCATATTGCTTTACCATTTTCTGCATTGACCCTAGAATCCCCCAATCTTCTAAATGATTTCTTTAATCTATATACATTATATATAATTATGATTATATAATGAACATTAAAGTTAATTCATAATGCTATAAAGTTATAATGATTTTAACAAATACCTAATATCATATTTTCACAATCACAATTTCAAACAGAAAACTTTCAAAATGTTTTCAACTTTAAAATGTCCTGTGGTTCACATAGTCACTCCTGCCCTCAGACTCCCTCCAAAGTGGAATCGCTTACCTTTTCCAGAATGTAATTAGAATCATATACTACATAGATTTCCGCATAGATGTATACATTTAAAATTTATCCATGTCTTCTGTGGTTTGATAATTCCTTTCTTTCTGCCACAGAGTAATATTTATTCATATGGATGTATCACAGATCACCCATCCATTGACAGACATCTGGGTTGATTTCAGATTTGATTTTTGAATGAAACTTCTACAAACATTCTTGAGTTTTAATGTGGACATAAGCTTTCAGATCAATTTGGTAAATACCTAAAAATATAAGCTCTGAATTGTATAAAACTAATTAATAGCACTTTTGGCTTATAAGATTATTTTTAATTGGCAATCTGTTTTCTAAAATGACTACTGTTTTCTGTTCTCACCATCAGTGAGCAAGGGTTCCTGTTGCTTCGCACCCTAGTGCTAATTCTGTAGGCCACATTTTCACTTTGTGTCGTTGGAATGGAAAGGTAGAGACAGGAGGAAGAAGAGGGAAAAAGAGAGGAAAGAGGTGGAGTGGAGAGAGATTCTTCTCTAGTAGAGTGTATGTCCAGGTTTTTCTTTTTATCCATTATTTAATTGGAAAGGTGGTAACCGTAGAATAGGTTCTTTTCACCAGCACTGATAGGTATTTAATTTCCTCTTCACTCTTATTTTGGAGTGGTTTGTATGCTGCTGTTTAAGCAAACCTTCTCTAAAGGCAGCACATTTAATGACTGCATTGTCTGGTCTTCAGTTGTTGCTGATGGTGAAAGTGATGTTGACCACAATCACACTAACAGTTACTGAGGTGACAGTGATGATGATCACAGCCATGCCACAGTTACTGAGTGCTGACTTTGCACCATGGTCACAGTGATATTAAACACAGTCAGCCAGGCTACAGTTACTGAGTGCTGACTGTGAGCTACAGTAACCGTCATGATGATCACAGCCATGCCAACAGATACTGAGTACTTACCGTGTACACCGTGTGTGCTTCATGGATTCTTTCATTTCCTCATCAGAACTCCTCTAGACGTTAGGTACAGCCAATGACTCTTAGAAACAAGGACCCTGACACTTAGGTAACACTAAGAAAATAGCCCATGTTTATAGCTAGCAACCAATTGACGCACTGTAGAAACAGTTAAGAGTCCAACGCCTGTGATCTCACTCAGTATAGAACACCCATACTGCCTGGAAACCAGAACGCTAAAAAGCTAGAAATAACTTCTGTTCTTTCTCTCTTCCAAAGAAAAGCAAAAACAAAAACAAAAACAAAACAAAACAAAAACAACTTCATCTGAGATACAAATTAGTCATTTTGGAAATGACCAGAGAGGGCAGAAATTATCACTATCTATGAACCACAAATGGAACAACACTTATGTGCCACAAATAACTCACAAGTAAAAATAATATTATCTTGGACAAAAGTGCACTACCACTGACTAAGGTACAGAGGAGTAGCCATGTTTGCCTCAAGGATGGACTACTTAGACCAAGGGAGATTTGGCCATCTCTAAGTTACAACAGTGTTATGCCATGTACATCCCACAGTCCTGTGTCTACTGTGCTGTCAACTGTGGCATCCAGAGCTGACACATTGTTTCCTGGTGACTTAGAGAAGTCTCCCATTGCTAGCGGTCAGCATGCTGATCACTCTAGAAATCACAGCAACTAAGATTTTTTTTTATGTTTGTCAAAGATCTTTATTTTTATTTACTTACATCCTAATTACTGCCTACCTTCCCAGTCACCTCCTCACAGAGTCCCTCCCCCCATTCCTGCTCTCCTTCTCCTCTGAGAAGGTGCCCCCTCTTGGTTTCCCCCCACCCTGGCATATCACATCTCTGTAGAATTAGAGTCACACTCTCCTCCTGAGGCCAGACAAGGCAGCCATGTTTGGGAACAGATACCAGTCAGACTACAGCTTTAGGGGAGATCCTCTACTCCAGTTGTTAGGGTACCCACATGGAGACTGAGCTGCACATCTGCTACACATGTGCTGGGGCCTTGGTCCAGCCTGTGTATGTTCTTTGGTTGGTGGCTCAGTCTCTGAGATCTCTTAGGGATACAGGTTAGTTGACTCTGTTGGTCTTTCTGTGGGGCTCCTATCCCCTTCAGGGCCTTCAATCCTTCCCTTAACTCTTCCATAAGGGTCCTCAACCTCTATCCAATGTTTGGTGTTAAGTATCTGCATCTGTTTCAGTCAGATGGGTAGGGCCTCTCAGAAGACAGTTATGCTAGGCTCCTGTCTGCAAGCATAACAGAGTATCATTAATAGTGTCAGGGATTGGTGCTTGCCCATGGGATGGGTCTAGAGTTGGACCAGTAATTGGTTGGGCATTCCTTCAGTCTCTGATCCATATTTGTCCCTGCATTTCTTTAAGTAGGACAAATTTTAGGTAGAAAGTTTTGTGGGTAGGTTGATATCCTTATTGGTCCACTGGGGGTCCTGCCTGGCTACAGGAGATGGCCTCTCCAGGTTCCATGTCCCACTGTTAGGCATCTTGGCTAAGGGCACTCTCATTGACTCTTTGGAGCTTCCCCCATCCCAGAATCTGGAATGGCTGAGAAGCACTTAAAGAAATGTGTAACACTCTTAGTTATCAGGAAAATGCAAATCAAAATGATCCTGAGATTCCACCTTATACCAATCAGAATAGCTAAAACTAAAAACTCAGGTAACAGCAGATGCTGATGAGAATGTGGAGAAAGAGGAACGCTCCTCCATTACTGGTAGGAGTGCAAACTTGTAAAACTACTCTGGAAGTCAATCTGGCAGTATATCAGAAAACTGGAAATAGTTCTACCTGAGGACCCAGTTATACCGCTCCTGGGCATATACTCAAGAGACGCCCCAACAAACTACAAGAACACCTGTTCCACTATGTTCATAGAAGCCTTATTTATAATAGCCAGAAACTAGAAACAACCCAAGTGTTCTTCAACTGAAAAGTGGATAGAGACAATGTGGTTCATTTGCATAATGGAATACTATTCAGCTATTAGAAACAAGGACATCATGAATTTTGCAGGGAAACGGATAGAACTAGAAAATATCATCCTGGGTGAGATAACCTAGACCCAAAAGGAATGCATACATGGTATGTACTCACTCATAAGTGGGTATTAGCCACAATAAGGTAAAGAAGGCCCAAGCAGCGATTATTGAACTCACTTAGAAGGGGAATAAAATAGTCATAGGCAGAAGGAGGGAGGGACCTGGGTGGGAGAAAGGAGAGGAAGGGGAATGGAGGGGCAGGATTGGGTTTGGGCAGAAATAGGAGAGAGGCCGAGTGTCAGAAGAATGAGTGGAAATCTTCAACTCCAGGGACTGGAGAGAATCTCTAGCAATTAAGATAATTAGGGAATGCCTTGATTTAAAAAAAAAAATGAATCCTCACTGTCTTAAAGTCTCCCTATGACCAAACCCTCCAGCACTTGAACCAGAGCCTTGAGATAGAAAATATCATCACCTCATATGACACAAACCAAAGGATCTGTGCCTCGTGGGAATAAATGATGCTACCTGCACATCACCATCAGGCTACCTGAGGTCTCTACTGAGGCTGGACCAGCCCTCCACAGAGGGACAAAAGAGCCAGTATCATGGAGAAAACATCCACTTCCATGGTCCTAGCTCCAGTGCCTAGGACCCACAGGTCCAGCTGACACCAGGAGTTGGGTGTTTTGTTTCAATCTTGTTCTTGAAGCTAATGTTTGGAGTTTGAGTAAAAATCTTTTCAAAAGAACACTGTGCTGGCTAGTTTTGTGTCACCTTGACAAAAGTCTGATTCATTCTGGAAGATATACCCTCACTTGGGAAAAGGCCCCTGCCAGACTGGCCTATAGGAAAGCCTATGGTAGAGTTTCTTGATTGACGCTTGATGTGGGAAGGGCCAGATCATGGTGGTCAGGGCCACTCCTGGGCTTGCTAGTCCTGAGAGCTAAAAGAAAGGAGCCAGAGCAAGTCATGAGGACCAAGACAGTAAGCAGCTCTCGTCCATGCCTCTGCATCTGCTCCTGCCTCCAGGTTCCTGCCCTGAGTTGTTTCCTGACTTGATGAAGGAAGGCCTGAGAGATGTAAGGAGAGGAAGAAACCTTTCTCCCCAGGATGCTTTTGGTTCACGGTGTTTGATCACAGCAGTACAAACCCTAACTAAAACATGCAATTTCTGGCTCTTGCATGTTGACACATAACTTCCTTATGGAATTCCTAATGGACTTGCTTACATGCAAATCCCAAACTTTGCATTATTGATTCGACCAATACTTTTTTTCACTGATTGATCCTCGAAAGTAATTTAAAGCAGGTGAAGCAGTATTTAAAAGCCTTCAAAAACACAAACAACACAGATGGACAGGTTTTAGGCAAACCCCCACTGCAGCACTAACTTCATTAATCAACTGACTGTCATCTGGAAGAGGCTTGTTCTCACCTCACAGCAAACTCCCTAGGGCGTGTGGCCAGAACAAGAGTCAGGGTTCTCTAGAACTCTCTAAATGGTATTTTGGCTTCTTGAGAAGAGTTCCTACTCCCATTGTAAACAAATGTTCTTTTATCCAACTCCTGATTCCAGTGATGTGAGTCACAAGTTCCAAATTAGCCTAGGAGGGAACGAGCAGCCCAGCCACTGGGTCACTCCTGTCCAGGCCACTCCGCCAGGGACGGCCACCGCCATGCAATGAGCACCATCTACCATTGCGCAACAACAGCTTCATGTTTTATGACCCATCTCAATCAGTCCAAGGACTAAAAATTGTGTTCTTTAATCTCTGTATCCCCCTGTATGCCACTGAGACTCAATGAATGCTTAATGAAGTAATTAATTTTATAAATCACCCAGAGACTCTTCTAAAGCTGTTAACAGCTTCTGCTTCATGTGCTGAGGGTCTTAACACAAATATATGATGAGGGCTAGGCATATACCTTAGTGTTGCACTTGTTGCACAAGTGTGATGGCCTGCATTTGGATCCCTAATAACAACATAAAAATATCTGGATGTAGTGCTACATGCCCATAACCCCAGATCTGGAAAGGCTGGAAGACAGGCTGACCATGGAGGCTCACTAATCACCCAGCATAGCCAAACAAAAAGTAAGGTGGAGAGGAACAGAGGAAGACACCTAAAGTTGACCTCTGACCTACACACACACATAATAAAACACACACACACACACACACACACACTCACAGAACTATACCTAAGAGCACAAACATACATACAAACACATGCACAGACCAGAAAGATAAAAAGTAATTATTAATAAAACAATAAATATGTTATTAATATATAAATGAGATACTTACTTAATATTTGCTTTTTGCTTTTACTTTCTGCCCTATGTCATGATGCCTATGATTCACTCTTGACTGTCTCAATGTTATGAAGCCACACTAAAGCATTCCAGTTACTCTCACTGGGCACTCACTCTCCCAAAACAGAGAACAAGCATTAATCAGAAGCCACACTATCACCAGCTACAGCAGATACTCCAACACTCCTCCATGTCTGTAGCCACAACTCAGCGTAATGGCCCCCAGGAATAAATTAGTATTGTCCGTGACAATAGCTTAGCTGCCTATTATGTGAGCTGCCAGTCATTCTCCTGACACTCCCTCATTTCCCAATAGGAGCACGCTAGGATATTCTGGGGTTCTGAACTCAGGATATCAGTCTTGTACAGCAAGCACTTTACCCCCTGGGTCATACCCACAGCCTGGCACAAACATCTTTTTGCTTCTTGTTTTTGTTTTGAGATGAGACCTTGCTATGTTTCCCAGGATGTTCTCACACTCCTGGGTTCAAGCCACTATCACACCACAACCTCCTACAGATAGAACTACAGACACACTCCTGTCGGGCTTCAGAAGCCTATGGTGCCTGGCCTTAGGAAAGAATCCTAGAAGAACAGAGATGCGTGTATTGACCATGTCTCTCTTCTTTCTTCCTGTGTGAGCAGGAATGTATTGCCCAGTTCTCTGTGTTTTCACAGAGATTCAAAGGCAGCCAGTATTGGAACCTAAGACAAAGGTACAGGTTATCTCTCGGGTCATGGAGCAAGTGATTGATTTCTTTTGAAATCTCATCATCAATCACCCCAGTTAACCTTAGATTCTAAAAGTATCCAGGCCCTGGGATCAGCATAGTAAGCATCTCACACACACTGAGGAGGGTACCAAATAAAGAAGAGTAGAAACGTGGGTCCTTCAGAGTGAGGAGCTCCCATATCCCGCCTATGCAGTGACTGTGGTACCCGGGATCCGTGGATGATTTTCCAAAGGCAAAGAAAATATATCACACAGTGCTAATTTAAATTAAACCTTTATCATTTCCAAAACATGTGCTTATTTTATAATAAATGAAGAAATCCTGAGTTTGCATAGGAATATCCTGTCAAATGTCTTCCTCTTATAAACTGCTAAGCTAGTAGTAAAAGATTATTGAACCCCACTGGGGGTCCAGCTCATTTTGAGTGCTTGCCCTCCATTCATGAGCTCCTAGTTTCACTCTCTAGCACTGATAAACTAGACATGGTGGTGCATGCCTGTAATCTTAGCCTTCAGGAGTGGAGGGAAGAAAATCAGAAATTGAAGTTAGTCTGAAATACATAAGACTCTGCCTCAAAAGGGAAAAAAAAAAACATTTAAATCCCCATCATAGGGTCATAGGTGTTGAGGAGATGGTTCAGCAGCTGACAGTACTCCTACAAACTCATGAGGACCTGAGTTCAAATGCTTGCTTACACCTTTGACTGTGACTCCAGCACTGTGGGAAGGGGCTTGGGCAGAGACAGGAGTATCACTGGGAACTGCCGGCTGCCAACCTAGTTCCAGGTTCAGTGAGAAACCTTGCCTGAAGAGAACATGCTGTCTCACGAGCATCTGTAACTCCAGTTCCAGGGTATCAGATGCTCTCTTCTATCCTTCTCGGGTACCAGGCACGAATGGGATTCACAAATATCCATGCAAGCTAATACTCATGCATGTAAAAATAAGTAATTCTTTAAAAAATAATCCTGGATTAACCTGGAATTCGAGTTTAAGGGAATTAGAGGTAAATATATATATATGTGTGTGTGTGTGTCTGTGTGTCTGTGTGTGTGTGTGTGTGTGTGTGTGTGTGTGTGTTCTAGGTTTATGGAAATAAAGTAACTTAGTTCAACATGCAAAACTATAGGAACCCAGATGAACAGGGTGAAGAATCAGCTTCAAACAACAATGACCTCATAGTCAAAGGAACGAGCTCTCTGAAAAGTGGTGGGCTGGAAGGAGAGACTGGGAAAGCCCTTGGAGAGGGAGCTGGCATTTCTTGAATCTCTGTGAATTGCTGCCCGAGAAGGATAAGATGGTCCACTTCAAACTTAAAATAGTCTCTGAGGAGGGTTCAGAGGACAAAGGATTCCTAAATATAAATGCCGGACATCTGAAGCTCCAGTCAGAACCCAGAATTGAACAACATGAAGCCCAAGATGTTATGATCAGTAGCACTTGTCTTCCTGAAGAGACCTGCTAAACCCTTTGTGTATATTACATCACCTAATCCATTTAATCCTCATCCAAAACCCTGAGCAATAAACATCACTCACCCCATTTTACAGGTGGCAAAAACAAAGCCAAAGGAACAAATCAGATGAGACAAAACGCCACATCCCAAAGAATACTGAGAGTCAAGCACGGGCCTGCCTCATCCTGACTTGAAAATGAACTAAAGACAAGGACAGTAATTAAAGAAAGCAGGCGTGAAGAGCTTACTTCTGGACACTAACGGCTGAAGGTGACAATACCAGTCTTAAGTATAAAGCCAGAACTGACATCAACTGGACTTCTCCTTTTCCCAAAGAACAATTACAACATCACACGACTCTTAGCAAAGGGCAGACAGCATGAACTGTATAAGCTGACTGCTACCAGCACAACTTTTCCCAAGAGAACTCTGCTCTCCAAAATTCCAGGCCACCATCCAAAATTCCAAATACCCTCCCAGAGAGGGAACTCTGAGGTAAACAGATCCCATTCTCAGAGTAACTGGGGAGCCTCTGGCTATGACTCAGGAAATTAGGCACTGCCTTGATTCATCTCTGCAGAGGCTGTTCTGAGGGTTCCTGGGACCACAAGCAGGAAGTGGGCCGGAAGAGATGAATAACTGTCACCCACAGACGGACATTGAGCATTATTGACGGGTGACAGAGGACGCTAAGCAGGTGCTCAGGACGCAGGGCACACAGCAAGCTTTACTTCCTCCAGCACATAGTTTCAGTGCCTACGGCTGCTGTTTCTGGAAGGGAAAAAAAATTCAGGAATGAACTTTAAATAATATCTCCTCAAACCAGAATGGGCAACAAAGGTTTCTGTAGCTATATATGGAAACACTCCTTGGCTCTGCCAAGTACCTAAAGCAAGACTCTTCAGTTCTCTGACGTATGAATCATGATCTAAACAACACATTCTGAGTTCAAAACAGTTTCTGAGAGGGAAAAAAATAGGGACACCATTTATGCAAATGTGCACATACCTTCTGGAATAGAAGCTGTGGGAAATACATGCCACTTCCATTTCCCTGAAAAAATTTACAAGGGGTGGGGGTGGCCCCTTGGTAGAGCACCTGCCCAGCATGAACAAGACCTAGTTTGATGCCCAGCACCTCAAAATAAAATAATCTTCTATATGAGGATTGACAGAAGGTTCCTGTTGGCTGGGGGTTTGGCCATTGGCTGTTGGACTCTTCTATAATTTTTCCTCTATAATTTTATGGTCTTAAATACCCATTATCTTCATTTTTCAAACAAAGCAGTTATATTTGTCCACATTAAGATGATTATGAGGATATCTTATTCAATAAAATGCAACACACTTTTACATAAACTTCCTGTTATAAAAATCTAGTATTTTAAAGTGGGATAGGAAGCTTTAAAAAGCATTCATGGAAAAATGCCTTTTCTACATGGCAAATGAAGAGTAATCCCTTTGTCCTAACCTCGGGTATCTAGTCTCACTAAATGAAGACATGGTCAAGAAATACTTATCCTCTTAATTAATCCAGCTCAGGGAATTAAATTAGCATTTACTTCCAGCTGATCTGTAGGAAGATGCGCCAGGAAATACAGCCATTGCAAGTGTATTAAATGAAGACCTCAGCCCGGAGGTTAAGGAAGACAACACTCAGGAGTCAGTTCCTCCTGAGGCCTGAAGGCCACCACATGGGAGGAGTAGTGGATTTAAGAACACCTCCTAGTACAGAGAAAGGATCATCAGACAGAGCTTAGGGACACATTTTGTTTCCTGTAAGGAACTAAACTACTCTAGCATGCAAAGCTAGAATAGGCATTCATTCCCCATGGCAGAAAATACTTAAGCAATAACTGTTAACTACCCAGTGGGGATTTATCCATTTCTTAAGCAGTAGGGAAATAAATCCTTATTCCATACTTGGTCATTCCTAACATTTACTAATAATTATAATCTCCAAATAGATATCCTGTGTCGCTCAAATTCTCGTGTCCAATTTTCTCTCCTGAGCATACTGTCTACTTTGGTTATTTCAGTGGAGGGCACCTTCAATCATCTATACAAGCCCAAAGCTGGGCAGCATCCCGTGCATATCTCTCTTCTCCTGTGTTGGGAACTGGTTCTAATGCTTTGTCTTATTTTGGGTCCCAAAAGCCAGGCTTCCAGACCTGTGGGTCCCTGAACCCAGCTGCCTTTGAAACAATTACCATACAGCCAATGGCTGGGTAAGGAGACTGGGTAGGACTTTTAGATGGGGCGAGGAGACAAGGGACAGAGAGAGAGAGAGAGAGAGAGAGAGAGAAAGAGAGAGAGAGAGAGAGAGAGAGAGAGAGAGAGAGAGAGGAAGAAGAAGAAGAAGAAGAAGAAGAAGAAGAAGAAGAAGAAGAAGAAGAAGAAGAAGAAGAAGAAGAAGAAGAAGAAGAAGAAGAAGAAGAAGAGAAGAGAAAGAGAGAGAGAGAGAGAGAGAGAATATTGCCATGATGGGCCCAGCATGTGAGAATCTGGGGAAATGGCCCCAGGGTTCACTTTCATGATTGGGTCTGGGGTAGCAGAGATGAAATATACATTTTAAAGAGATGTTAACTCAGGAATACCAAAGGGGAGTGTTTGCTAGCTGCAGGGGGGTGCTTAGAAGTGCCTAGCCATTGAACTAGTCAAAGCATATCAAAATTAGCTGGCGCACACATGTGCATGTGTGTGTGTGTGTGTTTCATTCGCTAATCCAGAGAGCTCTTGGGCGGATGCAGCAAGCACGCACAACCCACAAAGAGCTTTGAGCCAAAGCGGTTTAACTAATTCACCAGCATATTCCTGTTCCAAATGTGATCACTCCTAAAGTCCCATGTATTGTTCAATATTAGTGTTCTAATACCAGAGACAACTTTTTAACCCTAGTAAGATGATCCTGAGATATGGAATGAAGCTGTCAAGGAAAATAAAAACAGTGAAAAACCCCAAATTCAGAATCAAAAACACCATAGAGCTGGAGAAGGGACTACCAGGGCCACAGCACAGCTGCAGGGGACAGCTGTGCTCTGCTTCTCAGTCATTGTCTTGCTATCCCTTATGCCCTCCTCTATTTTAGTGGACAGTCTTTCCTAGTTGTTTAATAATTAATGCAATTTTTAGATTGTACGGGGTCGGGGGGAGGGTTGCTGGTGTGTGTGAATGTGTGTGTAGGTCTACTGTTGCATGTGAGTACATATGTAGCCAAAAGGGTACCCCACCTGTCTCTATCACTCTTCACCTTATTTTTTGAGACAATGTATCTCACAGAACCTGATGCTCACCATAGTATCATGGATCTGGAGAAATCTGCTTGTCTCTGCTTCCCCCGATGCTGGAGTTTAAAAAAACTCAATATATGCTTGCATGTGTGTTGGGATTTGAACTCAGGTCCTCTTGCTTCCTCATCAAGCACTCTTAGCCACTAAACCAGCTCCCATTCCCAAGATTTTTAAATGAGATAGAAAAGATGATATCAACATTTCTGCTCTGAGCCTACCATTGTATAGTCAGATTCTTCTCTGAGGTCAGCTAACTGTGGCATATATGTTGTTTGGTTGGTTGGTCCTTGGTTAGTTGGGGGTGAGACAGAGTCTGTGTAACCCAGGCTGACTTCACATTCACTCTGTAGCC